>NC_134572.1:135356604-135496604 GCF_050947875.1 Dermacentor variabilis
GAAAGCATGCGGCGCTGTAACCCTTTCCATTAATTTAGCAATTTAATGGTTTACTCAAGTAATCAACACTGCTTTCCCAAGTAACAAACTTATTTGGGCCACCTTCCTAGACTTTAAACTAGCAGTCGACAGGGTTTATTTAGCATTCCACGCTTCCAAACAGTTACTGTGGCAAGACGTTTGACTTCCTTTCCGGGTAAACTCTCAAACCGCCATCACGTAGACATATCACGAAAATATCCCATCATCCCCCATGCAAGCGTACCGAAGCTGTGCACGTGTCTTCATTAGGTTGACGATTAGCCGCAAGCACCGAGAGTAGTAAAACGTATATATGCCGAGAACACCTCCGTATTTGTTACTGTTAGTTAATGACCACACTGTAACATATTTTACACCCTTAAAAGTGAGAAATGGTGTAAATTTGTCTATAACTCACACCCTTAGGGTGTCAGTTATATAAATCACACCCTAAGGGTGCGAGTTATAGACACATTTACACCCTTTTTCACTTTTCAGGGTGTAAATTATTTAACAGTGCATAGCAGATAACCACATATGGCAGATAACCGGTGGACCATTAGAGTTACCGAATGAGTGCCCGAATGAATGAGTCGAGGACGGTAGAAAATTAAAGGTGGGGTGATAAAATCAGGAAATTCACAGACGCAAGTTAGAATCGGCTAGCGCAAGACATGGGTAATTGTAAATTGCTGGGAGAGGCCTTCGTCCTGCAGCGGACATAAAAATAGGCTAATGATGATAGTGATGATGATTATGATGATTTGGTGACCATAAATTCAAGGCTAACGAACAACAAGTGCACATTTTAAGAAAAAGGTTTGCTAAGTGCAAGTAGGTGGAAACGAAGAATGGACACTCCAGACAGATCGCTACTGTCTTGTGTATCACTTCATTCCCGTGTACTTGCGGTAAACAACCCATTTTCTAATGATGCCATACCAATAAGCCAAAAGAGTCACGATGGTTAACATGTATACATCGCTTGTTTCTAAGCAATAGAGCAATAGTCTTACCCTTAACGTTAGAAGGACTCTAAATGTTGCATCACACGACGAGATTTTCCCTCATAAATGGTCATAGCTATAGCTATAATAGCCGATGTATAAATATTTCAGGCTTAATGCTATTAATAAACGACCGTGCATTAGATGAAATGTTCGGCCATTAAAATATGTGGGCGAGTAATTCCATAGTAACTTGCACTGGCAAGTTAAAACAGACATCGATACGTGAAATTGTGCCCTCGGGATGGTATACACAAGCTTCCATATATACACACTACAAGCACGTCGTCATACCGCATATATGTACCGCATATATACGGTACAAGCACATCTTCGTTTAGATATCCACACTTTGCACATTCCAAACTTCTGAATTATTGATAGCCGTTTGTCGTACTGTGACGAGACTTTCGGAGGCGCGTTCGAAACGCAAGTTTAGCCGATTGGCAAAGTACAAAAACGTGCGTTGCTAATGATCACGGATCGAATGTGCAAAAAAAAATAAATTTGTAAGGGTCTGCTTTATAACATGAACGTGTCTTCTAACGGCAAACATTGCTAGTAAGAAGTTGTTTTGAGTTAATAATGTCAGCCTAACCAGTCAATTTATCCGCCCATTTTCAGATCTTTCCATGTGATCATAAACCACACACATTGCAACTTAAACCTTCCTGCAGCCAAACAGGTTTACAGTATCCGTATGCATCAATCAATATAGCGGTCCAAATTTGAAATAAACAGTCATTAGGAGTCATACATGCGCACAGTTATACTTCAAGATAAAAAGAAACGGACGCGCATGCTTAGCGCAAGTTCAGTTAATATAGTCAGCCTCTGTTAGTGGTTATACTGCATCCAAGTTTCATGAGCGAAATGTTTACCACTGATGTTTAAATGTTTGGCACACCGGCTAATTTCCTGATTATTTTCTAGGAACTTTCACAGTGTAGGTTGCTTGTTCTTTGCTACTAGTCGGATTGTGTGATCTAACAACTGCAAATTATGCGATGATTTAAAGCCCCTTTAGGTCCCCCCCCCCCCCCCACTTATTGTCGTTTTTGTGCAATTATGTATTTAATATTTAGCTATCTAAACATTTACGCCGTAGATAATCTCGTTACTCAGTTGTACTCGTGCGACATGACAAAACGAGGAAAAATTTAAACACAGACGCGGTCTAGCCTTAAACGAGTTAGAGCTACAAAAATGTGTACATATCCAATCAGTCGATTTAAATCGGCCCGAGTGTTCCATGTAGTTATGCGAACGGCTTTCTTCGTAAGCGATTCCACATGTGCATTGAATGTAAACTTGTTTGGGCGCAGCACATTTGTCACCTCTTTGTCGTAGTGTATGACCTTCGCGCGCGCAAGCTTTCGCAGTTATATAATACCGTCTGCTCCTAACACACACCGCGTGTCATGCTTTGCAGGTTAAAAGAGAAATCTTGAATATGTTTTGCGTTTTTGTGTGGGGGCAGGATGAGGATACGGGAATTGAGTTCCATAAGAAAATACAACATGTAAGTGTGATATCAACGACTACCTGAAAATATTCACGCGGCATTCTTGCAAACAGTACGGATCAACACAGCTATTCTGGCTGAAGCTGTTGAAGATGAAGTATGAATGCATCGCAAGTTCAAAAGTCGGGTTTGTCTGGCCACTAAAGAGCAATGCATAAAACAGACGTAGAAAGCCGCCCATTTATATTTAACATTGATCAGAGCCCTAATTTATTTAGCGCCATCTCATAATTTTCCTGGAAAATATTGATTTAAAGATTGAAAGTTGTATGCAGGCCGTTTATTTAGGCAATAAAACAATGCCAGTGAAAAGGCGGTACAGTGAGTAGAACTTGTTGCTGGGCGAGTTGGCTGAGATCTAATGAACACGTTGTTACGCCAAAAGGAAGCCAAAGACTTAGGAGGGCAAATAAGAAATGATAGGTCGAGCGCTCAACCTATCGTTTCTTACTTGCCCTCTTAAGTCTTTATTTTCCATTTGGCGCAACAATGCATTCAAAAGGCAGTAATATGCAAAGGAATCGCCAACACTGTAAAATAATTTACACCCTTAAAGGTGAAAAAGGGTGTAAATGTGTCTATAACTCACACCCTTAGGGTGTTACCTATATAACGGACACCCTAAGGGTGTGAGTTATAGTCGCATTTACACCTTTTTTCACTTTTTAGGGTGTAAATTATTTTACAGTGAACCCCCTTGCGATAACGTAAAGCTAAGGAAGCGAAAAAAATTACGTCCGCTTGCAAATCTTTGCGCCCGGATATGAGAAATAGTACGTTCCAATAGCCCTATAATACACCGACTCGATATTTTGTAGGAACGTGCAGCAAAGTTACTGCAGGAAATGGCGAATCACTTTCCTTCTTTCTTCTTTTTTTTTTCTTAAAGCACACTATAATGCGCGCCATCACGTCAGCTGCGAGGTGCGAATTTGTCCATCTGTCGCCGATGTACGCACCATACACCGCGGCCGAGCACTCGCATACAAAGCGCCCGCAAACGGCAATCCGGCGTTGTCGTCATCGGCACCGAGTACGTGGCTGTCCTGGATCAACGAACTATCGGCTCATAGTTCACTCCACTGCAGTTCAAGGACGCCGCCTATATGCATGCGCCGAGTTGTCACCGAACCTGTTTTCAGGCAGCGCCGAGCACGCAGAAACTGGAAAAAGCTTTCGTTTCTTTTTTCAACGCTCACCGAAAGCAATGAGCATCGCGACGTTCGCGACAAAAAAAAAAAAAAAAAGTTTCCGTAGGTGTACAAAAACAAAATTTCCGTTGGTGTAAATCAGCACGCCGAAGCAGCTCGAGCGTCGAGTGTTGAAGTTATGGGGTGAAAATGCTTTCTGTGACAAATGCATCCCTATTTCGTGGAAATAAGCTCTAACCATTATTTTTGAAATGCTGCGGTGCACATGTCTCAGAGGCTATATGGTGTTCCGCTGATTGACACGCGTGCTCGCGGAATAACAAAAAAAAAAAAAATTATCGTACACATATAGATTGAGGTGCCGAATACAGCCGATCGAAGTCAATCCTCAGCCTCTCAATGTACGCCGTTTGTCATAGCCACGTGTTGCAGTGGGACGTTAAACCCGACGAATCAATAAACCTGCAGCGACTCTGGAAAGGCAGGAAACGTGTTTGAGTGAAGCTTCGTGGAAAAGTAGGATGAACGCTTGAACATTTGATGTCACTTGACGGTCAACGCGGAAACATATGCGGCGGGAGAAACATAAATATGGCGGCGACTCTGCGCCGAAAGTAAAAATAAAACGAATGAAGCGAATTCCCGCTGTACAGTCTGGTTAAATGGTTAGTCCTATAGGCACCGGGCGGCCGTCGTATAAGGCGCCAGCGGCGCGCCAGCAATGGATGCATGAATGGATGCATGTAATGAGCGTCCCCTTTGGAACGGGGCGGTGGGTGGTGCCACCAAGCTCTTGCTATTATACTGCTTAATGTCCTGCCTACACTGTAAAATAATTCACACCCTAACAAGTGAAAAAGGGTGTAACTGTGTCTAAAACACACACCCTTAGTGTGTCCGTTGTATAGATAACAACAAGGGTGTGAGTTATAGACACATTTACACCATTTTTCACTTTTTAGGGTGTAAATTATTTTACAGTGCATATACAATGCTCAGCGATTGAAACGGCTATACTCGGAGCAAGCGGCTGTCGCCGTCTATGTTTCTTTTTCTTCTTCTTGCCACAGGTGAGCGCTATACGAGATCGCTGTGGGACCAAGTGCAGTCACAACGCGTCACAAAGATTCGCGTTTTCACTGTGTACTTCGGTGCATTAGAACGGTGCCCCAAGCGCTTACAGTCCGTGCAAAAACTGCCGCCGACCATGCACTTCGATTATCGCATGTGAATTGCTGAGAACTGTAGGTATACTGTTGACTACAGACCACGCATACCCAGTCTTTCCGCCTGAAAAACGCGACACCACGATGAAAATCGATTGAGTTGAATGACCTATAGGCCATTCAATTCAATCGATTAACGGGCCTCCAATGCGCGGGACACACTGAAGGTGGTTAACCACCTTCAATTTGTTTCGCGCATTGGAGGCCCGTTAAAGACACCCTGGTGGTCCAAATCATTCCGGAGTCCCCCTACTACGGCGTGCCTCGTAATCAAATCGTGATTTTTGAAACGTAAAACCTTAGAATTCAATCATTCAACCAGCTTCAGTCTTGTTTCAGTAACTGTTCGTGTACCAATAAACCGCGACATGTCTGACCAGATTTGGTTTCACGCGGTATTTCGGCAACGAAAGGCGGAAAAATACGAGCGAAAATATTAAATCAACGCAGCTGGCGGCAGTGCGTAGGCATCGCATGCCATTCGCATGCCATCCGGCATCGCATGCCATTACATTCGCGGCGCCGCCGCATGAAGGCGCCATCGGTCCAAACTCATCCGGCGCCCGGTGCCTACAACTGGGTTAATATGCCGACGTTCATTTGACGTACGGCTAAATGATGTTAATAAGTGACGAAACATTCTTGAAGCGTTAGTCACCCTTAATTCGTACATGCCCTATTTAGGCACTCAAGAGATGCAAGCTCCGCTTCGTGGGGCATGCACATATTAGTGAATGCGCTGTTTAAAACTTATGACTTATAGTTTTAATAACTAAATTTTTTTTTAAAGAACTTACATAAGTCCACTCACTTTCGCGTGCGCCGCACCAAGTAAAAAAGGGCTATCGCACCAAGTAATACTGGCGGCATTGGTCAAAGTATACAAAGTACTACATTTCTACTCGTTCATTTATTATTGTTACATGCGTGCTGTATGTTAAGCTTGGGTTCATTTTAAAAATTAGGAGCACCTTAGTAAATAAGGCAACCGCTTTCAGCGCACAAAACCAAGACAGTGATAGAAATACAAGTAAAGGAGTTATGAATGAAATGATTTTTTTTTTTTCGCGCCAGTCGCAGCTTGAACGTGAGGCCAGCCTTATGCAGTCAAGACGGATATTGGGGCTTCGGATCAATTGTGACAACTTGCGGTTCCTTAACATACATGCATTACTCGGAACAGGATTGTTTTTGCATTCCGCATTCCGGAACGCCGTCGGCGAATCCGTGAACCTAACTACCGACCTCACCCCTAACGCAATAGCATCTTATAGACACAGCAGCAGATAATGCCAATATTGTAAAAAGAGAACATAATTGTTTTTATTGTAGATGAAAAAAGACCTACGATTACAATGTAAGAAGACCACGGCTGTTATAGTGGGTCTTCAAATAAACACACGCAGACACACACGCGCGCGCGCGCGCATGCAGAAAAAGACATACACGTACAACGTTTCGGCAGGTCTGCATCTTTTCAAAAGTGGATAACGGGATCTTCTTTCTCTAGCGACCGTAATGCGCTAAGGCATAAACTGGAAGGGTGAAGTATTTACACGAGCCTAAACATGAACGAGTGCGCAAGAAACAAACAAATGCAATAACGAACGAAAGAAACACAAGAAACAATTACGCATATACAGCACCTACAGAGTTATCGTATGTTCACTGTCATGTAAGTAATGATTCATTTCTCAGCGCGCACCCTCTCGTTGGACTGCCTCACATTAATACTTCCAATCCGGAAGTTAAGTCGATGCAATAATATGTGCTCCGTTTCGTGGTTGTACAACAAGCGCTCGCCGAATGAAAATAAATTGAAGGAAAACAACAACAACAACAAAAAAAAGGCTTAACACCACCTTTTAGAGGAGGCCTTTAACGGAATATCGTAGAAGCCAAGCGCGCATATCAAGGTACTTTGCTCACGACAGTAGGGAGAAATAAATAAAGCAAGGAAGAAGGCGCGCGGAGTCCTAGGAAACGGTGGCGCAGGCCAAGTGTCAGCGACGAAAGAGGCAGCAGCGCCAGGGGTTGCTAAAACTGCCGATGCGCGCCCTGCACATAAAGATAGACGGCTGCGGGCCGTAAAAGCAGCACTTTATACAGGCGCGAAATAACTTTCGATAACGTACGAGCGCCCTTTCTCACATATGCCAAGCACGATTGCATACGGAAACCAGGAAGCCGAAAAAAAGAAACGAAGGGAATGAAAAAAAGAGAAAACCGAGAAAGTCAAGTGAAAGACCGCCGCTTATGTTAAAGAAAGCTGCGCGAACGGGTTCTTTCCAAGGCAGAGAAATAAAACGCGCGCGGATAAAAAAGTGGAATCGGGAGAATCACACTTGCGTCGCCCTTCCACAGGCGACCGCGAATGTCACCGAAAATGGCGACGTGACAGCAGCGCCTTCGCACGAGCATGTTGTTTTGTTTTGTTTTTCAGGAATATCGCTGCGCAACGCGCTGTCACCTCCTTTGGTGTATGGAAATTGTGGGAAACGACGCCGAGAAAGAGCTAGTGCAATCAAGAACGTACTAGGTTATACATAAAAAAAAAGTGACAACTGTATTAGCTACGCAACTTAAAGCTGACATTAAAAAATGTACACACGCCATCACATGCATATACTGAGGTGTTTGGCATGTTCGTGCATTTCGATGTTTCAGAGGCAACCTTCACCACTTAAACTGCTGATAATTGCACATTTGCTGGGAAATTTATGTTGCAATACAGCTACCATGACCTTCCCAAGAGCTTCTGGCTATTCGGGATATTTATTTCATGTCATCTCGGTGTACGTGGAATTCACGACTCATCATATCAAACATTAGATTAAATAATTTTTATGGGTCCAATGAGGATATTATAACCAGCGATGGGGTAACACCATAGTCATAATTACGCTCGTAATATGTCATAACCATTGTAATGATGTGTTTCGTTTAATAGCATTCTACACGCGCCTGCCTATAATATGAAAAGTGACGACTTGTTGGTGACTATGCACCTAGGCAGCGGCGTTCTTATTGTTGCAACCCCATAAGACGAACTTAAATTTGACATGTGAGAGCGGAGAAGTAGAACTCATAGACCGTAAAATAAATATGCAGCAGACGGCCCAGTCCTGGGTGAAACCACGGCGTTTAGCCGGCGTTCTTCGGTGTTGCAGCTAGCGCCATCTCAATGCGAGTACGGGAGGCGCGTGAGAAAGTAAAAAAAAAAAACGAAATTGAGCGACCGCCCCAAAAAGGAGGAGCGTGCACAAGCGAGCGCGCTGGCGCCATCCGGTGCAGTGAAGGTAAACTAAGGCGGCGCGCTTCCCTGCTGCCATCTCGTGGAAGCTAGCGGAGTGTGAACGACGGTGCTGTCGTCTGGCGGCTGAAAGAGGAAACAGTGCCAGTTTCGATTTCAGTTTTGGTTTGGCGGTGCCTTTACGGAAGGGCGCTGTGTTTCTTTGCCGCATAGATTCCACACAGTCGGCAAGCGTGATGTTGCAATGAACAAAGCTTCTGCACCCCCGGAAGCTTTGCGAAAACATGTATCTGCTCTGTGGAAACCGTAATTTATATGACACACTTCTTTCTTAATGCAAGGTTAAAACCGATAGGCCGAGAGGTGGAGATGTCTGAAAGAACTAAAGCAAGTTGTTCCGAACCAGCAAGTGGGAGAAAATACACTGAGCTATTCCTACCATTTAAATTACCGCTGCTCACTCGCCCTGTTTGATGAAACCTAGCTGCTCACAACTGCCTTCGCCTATGGATTGAAATAGTTGCGATAAAGGTACTGAACGCACTCAGAGTGACTGTATGCGAGAGTAAATGTAACGGCCGGGGACGGAACAGACGGTCGTTAAAATCAACAAGCCGTGACTTACAACCGAATTTTATTGAGGAATGTGCACGCATATAAAGCAAAAATCCTGAGATATCCCATATTAAAAAAAAAAAAAATGTGGAGGAGCGAACAGGCACAGATGCACTAAACAAACAGAACTTGCACAGATGCACTAAACAAACAGAACTTGCCGAAGAAACTTTCTTACCCTGGAGCGCGTGAAAAACAATGAATGGTTTTCCTTATCTTCATTTACGTGGTTTGTCAAATGATTTTATATACGTATAAATCTGCGCGCGACCTTGAACGATCTTTACTTGGAAGTGAGCGTTTATGCATGTACGGCGTTTCTTTTATCAAAACGTAATTTTTTGCTGGTTTAGCGCCGTGTATTATGATTTTCCCCAAGCCTAGCCCTTGTTTGGATGAATCTGAACCGACGCTGCGTAGTCTCATGCAATGATATCGCAACGTTAATTGACACATTACCGCAGAAGGTCATGCGACTGATGTCGGTCATAAACAATTGGCATTACTTTTTTTATTCCTTTGCGCGTGCACCTACATCTGCCTGCAGCACAACATATTTTGCTAATATTACATCATTGTTGCTATTTGAAATGTTCAACGTAACTACAAAATCGCCTCTGTGAATCTCGTGACCGCAAAATCTTGCGACATTTGTTGACATCCGACGCACAACGTCGTCTTTACTGGAACCGAAACAGAAAGCTTTTCGGCATTTATAAAATTTTGCTTGTTAATTATGGAGCTGGAATTACAAAGTGAGGAGAAAGAAGTGTGTCGTCTTGAAATCGTCTTATGTTACCGAGGTTTAGTAATGACGCAAACGCGTTAACCCTAAAAGCTTTTGGGCAGTACTTAACCTAGTTCCACAAAGGACGTCTTTCTTGAGCCTGTTTTTTTTATTATTATTATTATATATGTGTAGGAGAGTTTAACGGGCTACTACTTCTCACTTAGTCAAGCAGTAAATATCAAAGTTAGGCCTCCTCAAACAAACAGAACAATGCCTAATGAAACAAAATGTAAATGTTTATTCATTGATCCATTGCGGATGATGAGTTTCCGTTTCGTAAAAGTGAACAAAACTGAGTACTTCACGAACGAGTAACTCGCAAGATTTATTTTGGACAAACTGATTATTTCTTGTTTTAAATGTTCATCGATTTTCTTTGAAAAACATTTAATGAGGTTCCACGAACAAAACCTTTCCAATAATTACACTTATGCCTGGCTAATGCCACTTCGAGTGAGCACTCTCGTTGTTTATTATTCATACGTGGATTCTTTATTTACTTATTTACTGAGCGATACTGCCGACCACACGAGATTACAGCAGGGAGGGCATACTTATAGAATCAAAATACTACAATCAAATAATTTATCCAATGCAAAACGCTGAAGTAATCGATACAATAAAATCAATAATTGTAATTCGCCCAGTAGCATTGCGACAAATCACGAGGAAACTACAAACTGCGCCAATTAGAATGGTAGGGTGCACAATGAAGCAATCAAGTTATTTAAGTACAAAATCCGGATACAGGTAAAAAAAACGTTTATAGATACTGCTCAGCCTGCACACCCATTTCCGCCATAGTTAAGAACATATTTAAAGATGAAAGGTTAGTAACACAATGACTAAGTTGGTTCCGTTCTCTTATGGTTTGACGGAAATATGAATATTTGAAGCAATTTGATCTGAAAGTGTATTCATTGAGTGTTTGAGAGTAGCATGTTGATCCGGAACGATTGTATGAAATTAGTCTAGACGTGTCAATGTTTATGCCACCATGAATTAATTAAAACAAACACTTTAGTCCTGCTAGCTTTGCCCGACTTTGCAGTGTTAATAACCCAGCTTCCTTTAGTAATTCAGTCGGAGAATGCGTTAGCTTATCTTTATTATGAATGAACCTTATTGCCTTCCTCTGTATCCCCTCAATTTCCTTTGTATACGGGAACCAAACAATATTGGCGTGCGCTAGCACTGGGCTAACAAGGATGTTGTAGGCCAACAGCTTTGTATATGGGGGTGCAAGACAGAGGAGTCTTCTAAAAAAAAAAAACACTTTAGCGCATTTGAAGCTAAATTTTTAACATTATCCAGTTTCCCATCGAAGATCATGCGTTAAAGTGACGCTTAAATATTTATGCTCGAATACACGAGTGAGAGGTGTATCGTTAATAAAATAAGTAAAATCAGGTATTTGTTTCTTTCTAGTTACGATAGGCGTTACCGATTTTTTTTTTTTTTAGAGTCACCTGTCACTCCTGACACCAAGAGAAGACGGCATTGTTTAGTACATGGTGATCATTATCCGAATTAATTTCACAGCACAAAATACCATCGTCAGCGAATAGACGGATGTCAACATGTAATCTGAAAGGCAAATCGTTTATGTACATTAAAAATAAAACGGCCCAATACACTGCCCTGGAGCACTCCCGATGTAACAAGTGCTAAAGTGAAGTCTTCGTTATGAATACGCGCAAATTGCGAGCGGTCATTCAGATAGTTTTCTAGTCATGTCTGTTTGTCATTCATTTAATCATCCTTATTCACCCCCATCCCATACCCCTGTATGCCCGGAGGCATTTACCGTCGCATTAAAAGAAAAGTCTGTCTGTTTTCTATTATCTAGACTTTGTGATATGTCGTGTGTTAGTTCTAGTAGATGTGTGACTGTTGAGAGACCGTGACGGAAACCGTGTTGATAGGAAGAAAGAATAGATTCCGGTTCGAGGTATGTGTTTATGCGTTTACGTTTAAGCGTTTTCGAAAAGTTTACATATGGTAGAGGTTACGGAAATGGGTGTGCTACCAAATTTATGCACCGGGATGATTTTGGCAGTCTTCCAGTCGGCAAGAAGTGAGTACGTCGTTAATGATTTATTAAAGATGTGCAATAGATATTTAGCATTCCCCTCCGCCTATCTCTCCAGAAATATATCAGGTATGTTATCAGGTCCAATCGCTTTCTTAGTGTCAATATTTAGGGAAAAGTTTAACAGGCCTGGTTTTGCGATTGTGAGCGGCTCGATATGTTTTCGGTCACGTGGTACTACGTGCGGAAGTTTTCCATAATCGATGTTAAGTATTGACTGAAAATAACTGCTAAATGAATTTGCTGAGTTTCTATTATTATCACTTGAAGCGGCGGAGCTGTCATGGTGTTTAGCGTTAAGGTAATTCTAATATTTCTGTGGCGCGATTTTCAAAAAGTCAGGAAGAGTTTTGGAAAAATACTTATCCTTAGACGCCTCAATTTTTATTTCATATTTGTAATGGATGTGTTAAGCGCATGTCTGTTTACGTGTGTAGGCTTTAGCTGGAGGGTTTTGCGTAGCCTTTTTACTTCTCGTTTAGCTTGGATTATTTCGCGTGTTATACACGGATTTGTTTTCTTTGCCTGTTGCGTCGTGATTGGCACTTAATTTCGAAGGCTAAAAATACAATGTCTCTATATATATATATTTTTTCACAAAGCGTCTGTATCTATGGAAGCGTCCGTATTAAGCTCTTCAAATATAGTGTATTCATAACTGAAATGATCAATAATGACCATCAGCATTTGAAAAATCATAAAACATGCTACACTTTTCAACGACAGGAATAAGTGTTTCTGTGCGGACGGTGCAATATGTTATTTCGTGATCGGATATGCTGTGCAGAATTCGTAAATTTATGTTTTCAAGCGGGAGGCAACGACTGAGAGATGTCAGATCAAGAATGTTTGATGTAGTTTCCTTAGTGCGCGCGGGCTGGGTAACTGCCTGATTCCGGTCACAATGGAACATCATATCACTGATTACTCCAGAGGATGTGAATGGAAGGTGAATGGCTTTCCAATGAATATCGGGTAAGTTGAAGTCGCCCACTAAGATTAGCTGGCCACGTGACACATGACGTTGTAGATAGTCGTACAGTGAACTGGAAATGCTGCAGTCGGATATGGGACAGCGATAAACACACCCCACCGTAACCGCACGCTGGGCCAACGTTAGTTTCCAGAAGATTGCTTCAACATTTTCTACATCAGAAAGCCTTAAAAAAGGGATAGCTTTCTTTATAAGTATTGCAACGCCCCCGCAACGTGTATGTCTGTCTTTTCGTACTACTGGATAGTATGGTAGGGCCAATTCAGCGTCCAGGATATCATTTGTAAGCCATGTTTCTGTCACGGCAACGAAATCCCCTTCAAGACTAATTGAGACAGACTCCAGAGAATCTACTTTATTAACAATGCTACGTACATTTAAATTCATGAAACTTATTTCGACTCTTGCTGGCTTCGGCGCGGACGCAGCGACTTTGCATTCACCTTGCTGTTTTTTTTTTTTTTTCGAGCTAAGGATGCTCGACTGTCGATTTAACGGCACCACTCTCATCCGAACAGTACAGTACAGCTCACGGTTAATTCTCAGTTTGTCATAAGTTAAAGAAACGCTCTCTCCAACTTTTTTTTTTTTTTTGCCATAGTAACAGTGTTTTCCTTATGTCTCGAATACGGACTGAGACATCTTCACTTCCTAAACTTTCATAATTGGTCCCTTTCAACCCACGACAGTTGTTCAACACCTTCGTTTTATCTGGAAAGTCGGCAAGTTTCGTGATTGCGGGGCCAATTCGTACTGGTTTTGTTCCATATTAGTGATGGACATAATATTTCGCCATTAACATTTATACGTCTATTGTGCATTCAGCAGACAACTTTTAAATCCCTCGTGCACCTACGAGTGGAATGAGAAAATCGTGCACTCATCTTATATTTTTTTTCATTCAATTTCTCGAAGAACACCACGTTGAATTAAGTAAATCAGTCCTAATGTGTATGCAAGGAGACCGGTACATGGTGCAAATAAAATAAGGTATTTGACCATTAAACACGCCTCATCCAATGTACTGCGCACGCCAACAAAAAAAGAAAATTTTTCTGTGTTTCGCACTCGTTGTAATAGGTAAAAAAATATGAAAGCTTACTATGTGAGACATCCATACAGAGTTAGAATTATTATTATTATTATTTTGTTCGTGTAGTGCCTTGACAAATCTTAATTGAAATGCGGCTATAGAAAATGAGTTTCACTAAAATTTCGAATACATTTTTGTTATCTTCGGTGAGGTCCCGCCGTGGCCAGAACAAGATATTTTGCGCTATACTGTAGCCACTTTCTGCTTGGGAAGGATTCTCTCAGAATAATGCGTAGAAGCTAGCCGACGATTCTTTTTTTTTCTTTCTTCCACGTCGTTTAATTCACGCGCGCCTACACGTGCGTTCGGACAATTTTATTACCCGGCTTTGCACAAAATGCTAAGAAGAAAAAAGAAAAAGCGAGAGGGAGCAGAATAGACTTGGGCATGGTCGCCGGCGTAAACCGGTCGCTTCAAGGGCAGCCCGTAAATTAGACGCAGCTGTGGCGGCGTTGACGCGCGCAACCAAGTCAGCTTCTTTCGTGCTATTCTGTTTCTTGCGACGGAAGCTCTGCGCGCGCGCGCTAAGCGTTATAGCGTGCGCGTGCCAGCGCACTTGCTGCATCTGTAACTCGGGGGGCTTCCGCCTGGAAGAGGCCATCGCGGCTCCTTCAGCAGTGAGGAAATTTGTCGCTCCTGTTCCCGATGTGTTTCGCTCCAACATATACACGGTGCCGCTGTTTTTGTTTACTTAACTCGTGTTATACCGCGCAAGTTCCAAGCAGTACTGTGCGAAGGAGGTTACAAGTAAACAGCACATACTCAGCAGCGCCGAATGAAACGACGTCTTTTAGCAGCTCTGTTGTAATGTAACGTGACCTAGCAACCCCGTCATACGAGCGAACGAATGTTTACATACATGCAATGCGCACGATTGCATATGAACGCCATTGTGTGCTGTCGTGAACTTCCTGTCCCCTGCAAGTGGGTAAATTTGTCTTAAGCTTTATTTTCGTTTCCACGGCTACGAGCGAGACGTTACAAAGAGCCATGATGTTACAATGAATCACGAATGCTATACAAGCAGTAGTGACGTCACGAGGAACTTTGATGTTACAAGCAGCCGTGATGTTATTGGGGCATACCGATACAAATAGCTCGCAACGGTTTAGCGCGGTAACATACAGCGAGGCTGACAACTGTTCTGTGGTATTAGCCGTTATCAAAAATTGAGCACCAGCGTGGCGTTGGACAAAAGGACCAAAGGAACATGGACACTTGCATTATGCAACAGCGGTCGAAGAAGGGAAGCTTCAGTTTGAAGGCTGTAATATGGAGCCAACGTTTCTGATAGGGTCAATTTGTCTTCGGAAGACAAGTCAAGATGAAAAGTTTGGAGACAAGAGACGAAAACAAGATGAACGGTGGCTGCACGCTAAGCTGACCCATCTGATGCTTCCCTTGTTTGCCACTATTGATCAATATATCGGTCTAATACAGAGAGCCGAAAGGCACAGCTAATTTGCGACTAGCTCTCAGTTTCAATGTAGTACACATGCGTAACGTCCTACAAGAAGAGATAAACCACATGATTGATCGCACCAGAAACACGAAAAATTAACTTGGAATATCAGTCACTACTGACGAGCGTGAACCATGTGCTATGAATGCGTACAAAACCAGGCGACTCAGGCAGCTGCTGATAAAGGGCGGGATGAAGTACATCGCGATTTGCAACGACCTCAATGTCACCAGAAATATTTTTCGCCGACAATATAGCACAGGATTATCAAGAACAACTGAAAGCCCGTGTCTCTTCATTTGGGTCTCTTTCACTATGCACGCGCGCTTATGGCACGCGTGTAAAAAGTGAACTAATTAACGTGCGCAATTTGGCCCGTGCCAGACTATAGAAACGTAACGCAGAGGTATTGTTACAGTAGGTATACTGATGAAAGTGGCGAAGTCTATGAATTTTAAATATTACACACTGCAGTACAGAACAGTCATCGACGAGACTGCCCCAGCGCCGCGTTGAGAAACAAATTCAAAACCCACCGCATTAGCTTAGTGGCCACGACGTTGCGCTGGTAATTAAGCTCGAGGTGGCCTGTGCGATTCCATAGCCGCGGCGAACGCATTTCGATTAGGTCGAAATACAAAAAACTCTCCGTGCACTTCAATTGAGGTGCGCGTCAAAGAAGCTCAGGTGGTCAAAGGTAATTCGGAGTCCGCCACTACAACGTGCCCCCCGATCAGACCGCTGTTCTTGCACGTCAAGCACGAGAATTTCGGAAACAAGTGCAAGTTGTGCAAGTAGGCGCGACCTCTCCGAACAATTTTGACGGTGCAAAGCAATCGCGCTACCTGCTAGAAAAAAAAAATATTTGTTGAGACTGCTTCTACTAGAAAAAAGGTGAGCTGATAGATCGTCCTTATACAAGTGACTCGCGCATTTTTTCTTTTTAATATGTGCACCCGTGACAAGGTTCTTAGCGTTAAGATAAACTCGGTGCTTTTTACACATACCCGCAGCCAGTAGTCGTGGGAGCATCCCAATTAGAGTCTACGGCTGTCGGGCAAGGCAGCATGGCGTCATAGATCAATGTGCACACGCGTTGTGCTATCTAGGAGACGTTGACTGAGCTCATGGGCGCGGGTTCGATGAAATCCAAAAACGCTCGTGCGTCGTGTATTGTGTGCACATTAAAGAACCCCACGTGGTCAAGATAGAGAGAAATTTGTAATGTCAGGAAGGTGGAGACGTCGGCCTGAGTGAAGTGCCTCTAGCCTGCTACTCCACGCTGGGTTTCGGGGGAACTACAGAGATATGATAAGAGGAAGGAGGGTGGTGGTATGGTGAATATGATGATGATGACGGTTCCACAGCATACTGTTTCTGTGCAACGCGCACGAGTACACTTCGCAGCCCAGCACAGTCATCTTCACGGGCAGAGGTGGAAGTTACTGCAGCGTAGCTAGGAGACTTTCTATAGCTCTCACAATTTTTTGTCGCTGTTAACGCAACTCGCGTATTTAAACCTGTGGTCAAAATTAATCCAAAGCCTTACGCCATGGCGTGCCTCATGATCAGATCAGAATTTCGGTGCGTAAAACCCCATAATTTGTTGTCTTCTGCAAATGTGGCTGCTTTTGTATGGTCCGACAGCTAAACCTATTAAATTCAATACAGGTTAACCACACGATGCTATTATCATAATGGTTACACAAAGTTTTCGTTAGACCAAAATCCACCATGTTTACTGCCACCGTATTGTGCCATGAAGGAACAGAATGCCTTCGTATGATATACAAACGAGAAAAAAAAAAGCCAACATCGGAGCGACAAAGCAAAGCAGGAATTTGAACGTAAGAACCGTTCACTTTCTTTCCTGTATTGATAACATAAGAATAAAGTGGCGGGTTTAGCGTCCAGAAGCCGCGCAGCTGGCTACTAGGGCAGGTGTAGTGGAGCTCAAGATTAATTTTCACCACCTGGGGGTCATTAACGCGCACCAAAAGCACTGTGAAACGTAAAATGTTTTCATTCTGCAGAATGTAAGAAGCGCTCGCAAGACGAAATTCTCTTGCGAGTACACCATGCTCCTTTCACACGGTGACCGGTTATAGAGAATCTCACTGTTGAAAAACTCACCACAGAAAAGGTCAATAGCTTGAGGCTCGCCCAAATCAATTTTACAAAAAAAAAAAATACTGCCATACGAATACCAAAGGTGTGCTGGTCAAGCACAAAAAAAAAAAATAAGAGAGAAGGAAAGAGCATGCGAAAAAGAAAGATGAAAGAACGGAAAGAAAACACGCCGACAGAGCACGTTCTTTCTGCCTTACTCGGCCTTCTGCCTACGGGCTTTCTCCCGACGCTAATTTGCACTAATCTCATTAGTAACCAAGCGAAATTTGCCTTCTCGGTTGCATTAGAAACGCGTTTCGGCGCGACCGCCCCGCTCGCGCTAAAATAATTGACCGTATCCCAGCATAAGTGCACCACAAGCGCTCGCTGAAGGGATGGGCGCGAATAGCGACTCGTACGCAGTTTTAGCAAGCACGCCCCCATTCCATATATGCCACAGGCACACGCATCCGCTGCATAAAGCGACGCACGAAGCCGTGCCATTCGTGGGCGGCTTTCCGAATCGTCCCGCAGAAGAACAATAGCCGATCCGCACTTGCGCAACAAGCTTATCGGCGCCGACTCATCTGCAATAAATGTTCGGGTACACAATTACGGCGCAGCGGCGCGGCCGTGCTTGGAATGACTCCCGAGGCGCTTCGCTGAGCTCGTCTGCGCGCATAGACAACGCAGGCCGGGAGGCCCGTTATCAAGGGGACCGTGTATCTGTCTGCCCGCAGTGCGCGTGACCCGAATACAGCTCGTTAATTTCGTAACTGTACACAAAAGCCCGTTCCGTCCCACACTCGACACCGTCTCCCTCTCTCCTTATAGACCTCTTGTCTCTTCTCTTTCAGTCGACGGCGTTGACGGCTCGTGGTCCCTAACCCACCTGCACAGTTGCATATGCTGCTACTGCACAGGCTGCTGCACGAGGTCTGATAATGCTTATCTCGTTTCAAGAACCGTGACCCACGGAAGCAGCACGTCGCGCCGGTATATAAGAAGGAGCAAATTGTATTACCTGGGCGCCGGTACTGGGAGAGGGATGGGTTACTGGAAATGAACGAGGCGGACAAGTGGCGTTGGGTCCCGATATGTTGACGGAAGCATATTGCGATCAGCCATATTGCATTCTGAAAAGCTAGTGCAGGGAGCAACGTATACAAGACCGATCGACAGCAACACATGACGTCAGGCATGCGTCACGCATTAGCGGCTGATGAATGAAACAATTACAGTGCGACAAAGCTTCCATGAGTTCGTCCTGATTGGACGAAAATGGCAGATTGGGGCATAGAAACGTGCGCGGCACCGCAAACGCGCAGAATTTTAACATACCAGCACGCTGTAAACAAAACAAAAAAACCGGGCGGAAAGTTTGTTGCAACTCGCACTACGGTATAACACATAATGCTCTACTGGAATCGTACGCCTTCTCGGCCATCTGCTGTCACAATATTCGAACGGTTACGGAATGCAAGGGCTTGCGTACTTAGATGAGGCTAGAGTACAACACTCTAAAATGCTCGAAAAGTGAATCCCAAGGGACAGATGGATATACAGAGACGAAACATTTATACTGCACCTATTCAAACGCAGCTACAGAACACCGCTAGCGATTCATGGAAAATGCCTAACATATCCGACTTCTCCACTTCAGATAGGCGCGTGGGTAACATTACCAGGGAATTAAATTTTTTTCGCACTAAGCCGAGCAAGCACAGTGGCTTGTGCGAACAACTGGGCAGCCGTTTTGAAATATGTACCAGATCATAAAGTAATTAAAAAAATGACGCGTTTTGAGCCCAACACGCTATTTATAGCAGACAAAGGAGGCGAAAAGGTAACCCTCATGGTAGTAGAAACAGTTACAATTCAGTAGTACCTTTGTACGCATAGTCGTCATCCATTTCGCGGCCGGAGGGCTAACAGGGCTGTGGATCATTATATACACTCAAGCTGTTCCCATTACAAGAAGCAGTTAACGTATCACCACGTATGATCAAAATTTCCCTCTAAAACACCTAAACACAATGTTGTGAGAAGGCGGACTTGGAAATGCCTCGCCGACAGCACACTTACTAGTAACATCGCACATATTCAGCCAACAACCACTCGCCCTTCAAGCGAAAAAACAAGGCCCCAGCTATTTCGACAGCTTTTCCACCCACGCATCGATATACGTAAGCGTAATATCGAGCAGATCAGTGAATCATCGGAAATAATTGGCTCACCTTCAGGATCTGTGCACCGCTGCATTCAATGGGTTGGAGCTCACGCTACCTCATGGGCACAAAATCCTCAGTCTATAGGCACGGCAACTCAAGTTTGTAACTGCACACATACACTATCGTCGGCATCACTACAGGTCCCCAGCCGAAAAACACACCCGACAGAAGGCTTGTACTACGTTCCGCTTTCAACAAACAGTTCTCGCATAGTGGCAGACATCGATGCATTGCTCCGGCTAGTGCTGTTCCAACGAGAATTCCATTTTTTGTGCGCTGAAAAACTTAAAAAGAAAAAAAAACACACACACACCCAAAAAAAATAGAGAACGAAGACAGCTGCGCCGTCGCGAGACATTCCGAGAAATGCGCATGCTTGGAGCTTGTTTGCTTTCGGGCAAACTGGGACAGCGAGCTTGTCGCGCGTCTTACAAGGCTGCTCATCCAATGGCAACAAGGTCTCATTGTGTCGTGCTCTCCCTCGCCCAGTAGACGCTTCCGACAAGATTTCTGGCCATAAAGCATTCGTGGAAGCGAGGCAGTGTCGCGCAGCAACGTACTGCCGCCACCAACATTCCCGTCGCCGCGGGCTATGCGTGGCAGTTGTGGCTAACTGAAGCGAACGTCGTTTTACGAAAGATAAGCTATTCTTTGGCTGGCTAAAGCGTGCTCGTTGTAAACGAAAGCGCAATCATTCATGGACGCCAAAAAAAAAAAAGAACAAGCGCACAACGCAGAATTGACAGCGTTTCATTTGACCCTTATTTAGAAGGCTGAAATGGAGAGACACCCGTGCGGGTTTGCTTTGTATCTTCGTAGCTCTCGGATGGATTGCAGGCTTTCCCTTTTATAAATCTTCCGCCACCACACGCGTGTATGTAGAACTTTCACTCGGTAAATATTCGCACCAAGCAAGCGACTCTGAATGCTGCGCCTTGACGTTTGTGTCCGAGAGCCGACATCGAAATGGGAGCGATGTAACAGCGGTGATATGCATGGGGAAGAGCTAGAAAGTGCTAAATCGCAGATAGTGAAGAAAGAAAAGCCAACAGGTTTGCGCAATTAAACGGCGTGCCCCCACGCTTGCTCTACGTTTCATCGCAAAAGGCCTACATAGTTTCTCGTGTTCCCTTATTAGACAAATTTCATCTACACTTTGTTAAAATGCTAGCCCTTGAGTCATCCGGTATTTTTTCGATCGACTGAGTTATGATGTAGAGACTTGCCGCTAATGTTACTTAACACCTGAATAAATATCACCCTATTTGTGGTGGGCCCGATGGGGTGATGAAACAACCTTACAATTAAGCTATGTTTCTTTATACACTTCAGAAGTGAGCTGTGATTAACGCGTTGCATATTTGTTTTTATTTATTCTATTCAAGAGCTCGAATGCCGACCTAGAGCAGCTTGCTTGGCTGAGAAAGCAAAGTTGATGTAAGTGACAGTGGGCCACGGCTTTACCAGCTTTTCTTGACATAACTATTTCTGCTAATAAATCTACACGGTAAATGAGAGGGAACTTAGAATAACATGAACTGTCAAAAGTGCCACATGTCAATGAAAGATGATACAAAGATCAACGAAGTAGCTTTCAAATTTGAGGCAAGTGTACATTAACTTCACGCTGTCAAAGTTTGCAGCATCTGAAGAAATATCACGCTGTCTGTGGCGGGCACGACGGGGTAATGACACAATCTTTTACGACGGTTATATAACTGCCGCTGCCACAGTAGATAAGAGCAGTGACGGAAGCAGTAAACAGTATTCAAATGAAGAACTGATCGTCCTGAGTAAGGCAATTTGCAGATCATTACCTGAAAGGCACGTGACATTCAGATCCACCCATACGTTTTCTATTGGTATGCTGGATGACCTTTGTAATAACGCGTTCTTGTCAGTATATTAGAGCTGCTTCTGCCACAATACCGTTACCGTATTCTACACCGGAGCTTTCTCGTTCCGATGTAGCCGAAGCACTTATTTTTCTTAATTCATCTTGCTGTCCATTATCGTTAAAGTCACTTGTGAAGATATTAGGGCACGCATACTAGCACTTCATCATCATATTTTTGCCTCCTGGCAATGGTGACGTGGTCCGTATACCTGATAGCAGCAATTAACGTATTCGTCTCATAAACTCAATGGAACGTGGACGCAGTCAAGTATCGAACAAGGGAACAAAGATTCCAACTGCGCAAAACAGTAGAAAATATACACAAAATCACACAAAGACACTGTTGAAGAAAGTTGCAATATTTTTTTTTTTACCAGAACTAAATCCCTGCGATACATGTGGACAAGGGAGATATATTCTAAAACCAGACGACATATGAACAAAGGAAAGGGATGTAAACCACTTCCTGCATGTCTTCAATGTACTACGTCTTTCTGTCAGTTTTGTTGTACTTCAAAAGCGTCTTCGGCCAAAACGGACAAATCCCCACGTCGTGCTTATTCTGTTCTACAGCACCCGTCCCACCTTTTTATTTATTTCTTTGTTTGTTTTTCGCAGCCATATGCCGTAGGCGCGAGAAGTACTTTTCCTGCAAAAGCTACTGCTGAACAGATTGGAACCGAAGAGTCGTCACCTTCAATGGAACAAATTCGTTGCACCAACTGCTCGCCGTCGCATGTTTGATTCTGCAGTGATCTTAAGGAAACCGAGCAGAAAGCTATACACACGGTAATGAAGAATGAGATCAGTGGCACTGAAGACATGTCAGTGAGCATTGTTCCACCAGACAGTCAAATCACGGAAATTTCGCTACAGCATATCGACTGAGCACCTTCGGAATAATTTAATCTATCGCCAATTTTGCCGGCTCATTCAAATCTATAGGACTTCAATTATATCTGAAAATACTACAGCTCTTCTTTCAAACGAGTCGATATTTCACGAGGTGTATACGTGAGGCACTTCCGTTAGCAGCGTACCGAGTTTGATTTTCACGCGCTTTATGATGCTGAGAATTTTCCCACTTTTTGAAGGTAATCGCACTTAATGATGCTGAATATCTTTTTGTTTAGTTTCCACTGCAGAATAAGGCAGCAGTAAAAAAAATTCTAATTTATTTGATACAAATAAGTTTTCCCTTCGACCCCGACGAACAGAGGGAACGCCATGTTTCACTTTCACACACTTAATCATGCTACAGTATTCCCTTCTAATTATATAGAGGGTAGTCGCACTTCAGGATATCGAAGGATTTGTTTTGTTTACGGCGGAGAAAATTGCAGCTTTAGCATTAAACTTTGACCATTTATTTTATATAGATTAGGTTTGTCTCTGAACTGAACGAACACATGCCCAGTAGGACCTTTAGAGATTCTTTAGCATTTAGCAAACCTTTGAGCATTTAGCCTCTCAATTAGCGCCAGAAGGCTTCTGCGCTCTGCCTGAAGATAATCAGCTCAATCGTGGAATTTTGGGTTCTTACAGCCACACTGAAGATGAAGGAAGTAGCGCCCTAAAAAAAAGTAGGCAGGTTCTTGCGTAACTGTGCGAAGTGACGTAACACGTCACACGATTGTGTAATTTCATGCCAATCATCCCCCATCCTCGTGGTAATCTTAATTGTCTGCTCTGTTCTGCAGATCCATTTTCATCGAGTGCAACCCCAGGCATAAGCAGCGCTCTCAAACGCCATCGCCACGTTGACTGTCACTGACGTGAGTTTAGTAGACCCGTCTTGCTAACGCCATACGCGGCGTGGGCTCCGTCGCCTGTTCCTTTCTGCGTAATTCCGTCAGCGCGAGTCATTTCCGTTATAAATACCCATTATGTGTCGGAAAGATTGTAGAGAAGCAGCGTCGCTTTAAAACAAGGACTTTGAAGACGTTACAGTTGCTATTTCCAATGGGTCTGGCTGACGTCAGTTACTTTAGTTACCTCTTCATAGCAATAAAACCAAGTATGACGGACAAAATATGGCCTTGTCGCGCCATTTGCGCACTCATTTACCTCAACGCGTTCCGACGTAATCGACCTGGTACTTACAACAAGAAGTGCTCTGCTGAAACAAGACACCGAAAAACTTAATTTTTTTTATAATGGGCTAGTATGGTGTTCCCCAGGACTTTCCCTTATGTCGCAAAATCACATAATCATCTGGGTTGTAACCTTATTTTTAATAACCATAGAGAAATATAAGGAAAGTCCACATTGCAGTTTGCTATTACGTCGAGGAATGTCACCCCGATATACATTAGACAGTCACTGTGCTTCAAACAGTTACGCTGCTATGTGACTCCAAGAAGTTGCTTTACACCTTATATCTATTTAATTCTATTATTATTTAATTCTATTATCTATTTAATTCTATTATATCTATTTTATTCAGTATGTGAACGGGCCTCATCCTATGCAGGGCATATCGTAATATAGTTGTAAGCATAGCCGTCGCGACAGCAGGACTTTCAGTGACACATTCCAGCATTTGTGAAATGCGTTCACGTAGTCTGTAAGCATGCACTGCCTGTCCAGTTATCACAAGAAATAGCAACCGCTAATGAGAACAATCGTTAAATATCAAAGACTTAGCTTGCGTATTTCCCAAAGTCGTTTCCAAAAACAAACACAAAAAACGTATCTTATGATTTGGAATGTTATTCGTAAACTTTCCAAGCCTAACGTAACAATTATGGCTCTAGTTATTACTTTAATCCGAACACGCATCGCCCATTCCGAGGAAATGTCCTTGAACCGCGTACTTCACTGAGCAAACGTTACAAGTAAAACCGAGAAACTCTTTGCGAAAAGAGAAATATACTTGTCATAAATGTCGATCAACCACTTTGCCATCCAGAAACATTTCCCCTACAGCCTCACACCACTGAACAGTAAACTTTAGCTAGGCCCTTAGTGATATGTTTACAAGTATTGCATATTCCAAGCTTTAATTCATTTCTTAGCATTACCATTTTATTACATATAAGGTCACCGGCTTACATTGGATTAGCACTTTCTCAATGTTCTTACTCACTAATCAGTTGCACATGATTAGCGCTGCAACCGGACTGGAATCCCGACGCAAATCTCATTTGCAGTAGGAAAGGGCAAACGCTCACAACATTTCGATGTTTTGGTATTTTGGGAATGCGATGACTGTACAAAATTAAACGCTTGAGTAATACTCTTCAAAACATATGCTTGCTTTTATGACAGCGCTGGCTTATTTCTATCACACTCCCATAAATTCGTCATTTGTTATTGTCTATCTCAAGGCTACAGTATTGTCGTTTACATTGTTTTGAATTCATCAAGGTCTGATTGTTTTTCTTTCGTTTCTAATACTGTTGCAAATAGCCCCCTCCACTCATCTCACCCCCCCCCCCCTCCAACCTACAGACATTTTCTGGCCCTCTATCAATAAAGCCCTTCGGTACCGGCTCATCGGGAAGCGAGTCCCTTCAAATATTTAGGTAAAAGCCCTTTACGGCGGGTCCCGATAATAAGCCCGATGGGCTGACACGTATTTACAAAGTTCATTGCATATCACCCGAACATGAACAAAATATGAAAAGTGCACACAGGGCAAGTCTCAAGTTGCTTTGATTCCCAACGACCACACGTTTATTAAAAAAGAATTCATTGCCTCAACGCTCGCTCGGTTTATATCAAAATGGCGAACACGACAGGGAGAATAATAATAATAATACAAAAAACTGCCTCATCCGGCGGAAGTGTGGTCGATTGAAGCACAACGTCTGTCCAAGGTCGCGATCGGAGCGTTTCCAGGTTGAGATTATTTGCCCAGCTTCGAGGCTCGGCGAGAAAACAAACTTTGGCCCTCTGGGGGAGAATGCCGGCCACGGGTGAGAACGCGGTACGGTCGCAACGAACCTTAGCTCCGCCGGCTCCGATGTTGCAGCCGTAAGGGGGCCGATCACTTTCTTCGCCATTCACCCCTGCCTTCGGGAAGCGACGTAAGCGGCGAGTTCGGCTGCCAAAAAAGGGATGCCGCAATGTAGCGACGAACGCACCTGCCGAAGAACGCATGCACGCGGGAGCCGTTTTTTGAATGAGCCATTCAGAACCGAGAACGCTCCGGCTTGCGTATACACACACTCACCGCCACGCTATGTCGCCCTTGCGGATATCTACTGCCTCGCGCCGACCTCCAAGGCTTGATCGCCATTCGTTCCCACTTCTTTCTTCGTTAGTTGTTTTGTTTCCCAAGCGTGACGGCAATGCAAACGTTAGGTTACGCCGAGTCGTTTGAAGACGCCGCCCCGGGGTCTGCTGCGCGCTACGAAAGCGCTCGCCCTCCAGATGCAAGATGATACCCGGAGATAACAAAGACTGCAGACGAACACAGCGCCGCTGATAAAACGGCGAACAAAAAAAGAGACCGAGCGTCGATTTATTATTTATTTTTATTTTAGTTTTCCTATTCATCCAATGGCGACATCTCTCTCTCTACCCACACCTGCAACCAAAACGCTTGGAATGCAGCTGTTGCTAAGTGAATCGTCTGCAATCTGCAGAACAGCGAGGACGAAATACCTTGCTATCCGCAACGTATTCGACGCAACAGCGTGAGGAGCACAAATAGTGGTGCACAATCAGAAATGAAACGCTCCTAGTTGAGCACTTTGTCATGGACATTGTGATCAACTGCGAGTACGTTTTCGTGATAGGTCGCTTGGAACAGACGATATTTCTCTATGACGGGTATACTTGGGTCCATGGTTATGCCCTACCGAAGAGGGATGGGCGTTGACAGTCTTACCGGATTTGCTTGCGACAGCGAGCTAATTAACGTGATTTGATTTGTTGACTCTTACGAGCTTTATGTATATTGAGCGTTTGATGTCCGCACTACTTGAGCAGTGACATTCGTGTGTTATGCATCTAATAGTGTTTTTATTCTGCCGTCTACATGAAGAATCAGCTAAAGCGGGTGCTAAAGGGTAATTCTACTGGTTTGATATTTTTTATCTTGCGTAAGGTTCCTTTTTTGTTAACTTAACAGTTGCTAGGCTACAAGAATGGCATAGGCTTTACGAAACAACTTCTCGACAAAAGCGAGGATATTTATGTGCACAGGCATAATGGAACTATAATTCGTTGCTCTGATGGTCGAAAGAAGTGACATATATAAAAAGAAAACGTACAAGCTAGAGCCAACTATAAGAAGTTGCGGGTCTCATAAATATCTACACGGGCATACGCAATGCCCATTGAAAGCTGCAGTAAATTACTAGAAACTATGGAGTGGGCAAATTGTCAACAAGCAGGCGCGGCCAGTTTCTGCCTGCGGGCACGTTTAGTAACCTACGGTCCACTGGTTAAACGGGTAGCCTTCACAGCCCAAGGAGCGCGTTAGGGGGCTACATTTCACCAGAATACGCAATGAGCCAGTCTGCAACGGCACAATTTATTTCTGGCGCTGAACCGTTCGCTGATCAGACATGCGGTGCCGGTTACAAGTGGCGGGTTAAATGAATTAGCTGTGCGAGTCGATAAACAGGCTGGTCGAACCTGTGAATTCATGTATACAATTTGTGGTTCCGACGCGTCGGAAGATAAATATCTGCTGAGAATATTTTAATGGATTGCAACAGTAAATGGTCTGCTTGTTGACACGTGAGGATGTTCAGATTTTCAGAGATACTTTCAAAGAAAACATGAAGACGAGGGGTGATGAAGATGAGCAAAGAGAGGTTCCTACTGAAAATGGATCATTTCGTTCTCTTCCGCGCTGTAATATATAAACCCTTGGCTAAACGCCAGTACTTGGATGAGAGCCTATCGCAGACAATAAATATACAGTGCTCTGACGCAAGAGTTCCACAACAACTGACTGCACCTCTTTGTGACGACCGAAATACGCCAGTTCCCATCTAAAAAATAAGAGCTCTGCTTGGAAGATTTCATTTGTCGAGGAATGCGCCACATCAGTGATTATGCTAGCTTCAGCAATCGTGCGAGGGATGCGATATTGTGCAATACTGACCGTGAACACAACAAAGGCAAGTGTTCGTACTTATGCGTGCTCGCAAGGCCCTATGACAAAATTTATGTTTGTTTGCATCTGTGTCTGTGAGTTTCTTTCCATCACATTCGGCGCTAAGGTTTAATTCTTGACTTATGATATAATCAAAGAATACAACATAAATGTCTGGTTCGTACTCCAGTGTTCATTCTTTAAAGAAGCCATTATTAAACCCTCTTTGACGGTCGCAAAAGTAAGGATGCTCTCATGGTATGTTGAATTTTTCAGTAAGACAGCGGCGTCATCGTTTGGCATATTGAGTGCACTTGGACGTATTACTATAGCGCTACAAAATAGGTTCATCAATTGCCTTCCGCACTGTTCCATGAAGACTTCGTGCAAAGGTAATTTTATCTGTGCAGGTCCCTAAAGTAATTCCAGGGTTGAAGTAACCTCTGTGAGTTCTTCTATATTTGTCGACATCAATGTTGGTATTTAAGCATATTTCCCTACATAGCCCTGCAACTGTTAGTGAAGTGGACGATACAAGGAAATTTTGCTAGACTCTACAAAACTAGCACTGGATACGTAGCAGACCAAGTTACAGAAAGGTGCATCCAAGTGGCTACACTGCAATGCAGTTTCTTTTCTTTTCTTTTTTGTAAGCACCATCTACTACTTCACAGCAAGAATTTAAGCTTAGCAGTGCATTACAAAGAACAGTTGTGTGAATTTTTATTTATGTCATTTTGTTTATGGAAATGAACATAACATATTCACCAACTAACAATTCGATTACGGGCTCGCGATTACATCGCATCTCCCCCAGACTCTATTTGAATTGCATAGCCTTCTTCAAGTCACTGAACGTGAGAATTGGTTGGTTCTGTTTGTTCGTAAATGTTTTGGCATGAACATAAATAAGAATATTTTACAGAATAATGAACTGATTAAAGACTGACGCTTAGTGGGATTAAAATATTGAACGATGTCGAGCCTTCATTCTAACCAGTGTGCAGTAGGCGTGCACATTCTGAGCGTTTCATCGAGTACTACATGCCAAAAGTTTCAAGAAACAGTGCGACAGGCTAACCAGCTATTTTTGGAAGCGTATGCAAGTAACGGTACACGTCAGGAACTCTTTCATAATCCCTGATAACGTGAATAATGTCCAGAGGTTCACAAGTGAATTTTGTGAGTTAGGCACCCAAAGGACCACGCTCCAAATATAAAATTCTAGCCAACGGATCACTCGGAGCATTCAGCTCAGTCAAAACTCTAAAACTAGCCCAACCTCCAAGATGGTGGTCGCCAAAATGTGCGACGAATAACCTTCGCATTGCGCTTGGTATTGTTTTCTAGTGTAGAAAAAATATTTTAAAAGAAATATCTCTCCACAATTGGGGACAAAAACCTCAAAACAGGTGCTGACCTCAATATTCCAGGTAAATAAAAATGCCTCAAGTGCCTTCAGTAGTGCTTTCGCAAGAACTAATGAGTCAGTAATAACAAAGGTAAAAACCATATTTTTGTTGATTTAATAGCTCATTAGATTTTACGAAGCAATTCTCCCCTTTAGGCAGGCAAAATGTCAAAATGCCACCTCACCAATACTGCGCATTCTTCAGAATTTGTTTCAGCATTCGCCTCTGCCCTCAGCCGGAATGCTTAGGCACAGGCAGAAATGGATGTTTTATAAAGAAAGAAAGTTGGACCATTATTCATGAAAGAACAGCAGAGAAAGACTGCGTATTCAAGGCTACTCAGAAAGGCAATAATCCGAGCCAATTAGGTGCCATCAAAAAGAAGCATATGCACCTTACATTGCTTAATTATGGACCGCTCACTCAACATCAGTAAAGTGCAAGTACTGACAGGGAAACATAATATTTCGATTCTACACTATCGTTATGGCTTTTATTTAAAATAGTTAAAGAGCACTACATATAAATAAAAAAGTATTATCATCGCTTCTCTAAAAGCCAAGTGGCTTAGCACAGATATCCACCGAATTCAGCTGCCACTTGAATATATATTTTTTCACGGCGCAAGAGTTTCTGTAAGAACGTTAAGACAGTGTCAGAAATATTGCAATAATAGTTCTGTGTTTTCTCGTCCTGTGTGTTGCGGTTACGCTATTCTTTCACTGGATATTTAGTGACATAACATATCGAAATTATAACTGTTCACGTTACTCCTACTTCCATCTATACGCGCCATCCTCTATACATTGTTGTCAAAACTATACATTTTATCATTCTGCATGATCGTGCTGTGAGTCATTACATATACATTTTCCTGCTGACCATAATTTCTTTACAATCATTTAACTCATTCGGGTCTTGAACTTGCCTGCTTAGCGTGTGGGCTTATTGATTAATATTTACCTCGTTGGTATATTGCTTTACCAAATAGAGTGTCGGGGAATTGGAACTATTTCCTAAACGTTATCTGGATGCTTCACTTCGCTTTCGATTTCTTGCTCCGTACGCAGGGCAGAAGGAACAAATTAGCGGGTAATCTTGCAGCGCTCCACGTTGACCGCGGCTCCTTGTTTGCAAGTGCGCCGTCCCAGCTTCATAAAAACCAGCCTGAGAAACGCACTGACAAAAGGTTTTCTTTGAGCTTCTCATGGCACACACACAAACAAGTTTTCAACGTCTTCTCCTTTTAAATAGGAACATTTATTCCAAGTTTATTCCATACGAAGGGGAAAATAGAGCTCTCGAAGCGCAGTTTCGAAAACGTACTTCATTTCCCCAAATATATTTTGCGTTATGGAAACTTGGTTGGAATACTGCAACGATTATATTTCCCTTGTTTTCCCTTTCGACTTCGTCAGTGGTCTGAGTGGCACTCCGTCTGCGTTCCCACCACAATTTGACGGCCGTGAGTGGTGAAAGATAAGAACGGAATTGATTCGAGCGAAACGAATCGCTATACGTTAGACCGGCTCTCTAAGTGGCTCAAGACGACAAATAGTGTCAGCGTGCGTGTGACATCTTGCGTTTTTACCATTCTTTAATAACATAGCGTATACTTGTCAATATCACGAGTAATTATGATATCCACTACGTAAAATAAATTTACTGACTGATTAAACCCGTCAAACAAATGTTTCATACTTACTATCGCGCCAAGATAACTTTTTTAAACAGCGCTTTGTTCAATGTGATGTTATATTTCTTAATTAAAAGTTATATACGTGGGAATAATGCAATTTGATACTTGATTGTTTAAATATGTTCATTTAAGACCTTAATAGGGACATCATGTTCAGGAGAAATTGTTAATGGACGTGTGCGGTACACTTCACTGGGTCGGCAGAAATATTCCACCTAACGTTTTATAGTATGCCTCTCCGTATGACCAATGGTAGCACTGAATCACTCCTATGGACTAATTAAGGAGTTGCTAGCAAATCAAAAAGTATTTGATGATTATGGTAAAATGCTAAAAACAACAGTAGACCGGCATTATGCAAGTAAGTCACCACTAAGGCATGCTATTACAAATATGAACTGCCATTTAATGACCGCTTACTATCCGCTCATGTTTACTTTGTGCAGAGTCCACAAGACGATCGACGAGATGCCTGACAAGACGCCTGCACAAGAAAAAGCCCAAGACCAAAACGGTGAGAAAAGTGCCCGTCACATTCAATTCTGGAGGGTTAATAATTTAATAAGCCTCGTTATGTTCAACGGAATCAGGGTATACATTGCAAACAAGCATATAGACGCTGTAGTCATAGAGTCTCGGTTAACTTTACTCGAAGAGTTTGCCTTATTGCCCTGGCATTTCATTCTATTCCCATCTCCACGTCTAACAATGACAGGTGGTTGCACACTAATGACATTTCTCAATGTTGCACTTGCCACGTATGTTAGCTATCCAGAGGGACTAGAGCACCGCCTCAATACGCTGGCAAATGACGCATTTATCAACTTCCTCGCGCAAAGCATCAAGTGTCATGATTTATTCAGCGTACATTCAATGCCAACAAAGCCGCGAGTGTTGTATTATATAAAGTCATTATTTATAAGAAAATAAACTTCGCCGTGTAGCCTAGAGGGTCTAGCATGCCTGCTTTCTTCTAATTAATGCATGCCAGAAACGCATTTCGCGTTTAATAAGGATTGTGAAATCGTCAATCCATTATTCAATTCAAATTACTACATTGAATCCTACATTATCAATGCACAGAAATGACGGTAGAGATTCGAAGATCTTGGCACTTTTTATGCACCTTTCCCATGAATTAGCGGTCAAAATGTGAATCCAGCCTTGCATATCCTTATAGAGTAAGGAATAGTAACAGAACACAGATTAAAAACACACAGAATGCACAGACAGATGGCACATGTGAAGTAAATGTTCGCATTGAGAAACAATAAAAAATTCTATATGGCAGTTAAGAACCTGTATGGAGCCATATTATGGAGCTATTTAATTTTGACAAGCACCAGTATACAATGCGGTTAAAACGCATTATTTACTGGAGAGAATGCATCACGTGGTTTTCAATAGTATGGTCTGATATTTTTCTCAGAGAACAAAGGCAGCTTTACGTGAACCTAACCTTAGAACTATGAAGAGTTCTTAAGATCTCTTTGCATTATATTAATAAATATATGTATGGTTATTGAAGTCTAAACTCCCTCGAGCTGTGCTTAAATTCCCGCAAGCAGGAAACATCGTAAATGTTGTGGCAGGAAACCTGTGCACCTTTAAGATCAGCTATATTCGAAAAGCCACTAATTCTGTTTTTTTAAAGTACTACGTTATGTCCAGGTTGGCGATTGAATACTTTCAGCGTGAAGCAGTAACATGTGAAGCTTACTGAAAGGAAATATTCATTTACAGTCGGAGTTCAGGAATGCGCCCTTGTAGAAGCGGCTTCTGGGGTGCCACATAGATTGGAGATTAAGGCACTGGGGACATATCGTTCTTAATTCACATAAACAGCATCGCGACGAATACCTATTCCACCGCCAAGCGATTAGCGCGCTACTCTGGGATTGATTGAAATCGAAGAAATGTTAATGATGTGTATGCGTTGCAACAAAGCTTGGTTACAGCCTTGTCATGGTGTAAATTTTGAGGTGTTTCACAGAATTGAGCGATAAGCTATCAACGTTGTTGTACTGAAGCGAATGACCAATCGTATGTATGGTATTGAGAGCGAGCCGCCAACGAACACAGAAAAAAAAAGTTCTCAGCTGTTGCACTCTCACAAGACATCAGCAATAATGATCACATTCATATGCTTGTATAAAATTGCATCTATGTAATAAGTATTAAACACCTTACTCCAAAAGTGATAAACCTCCATGCACCTGCCTGCTCTCAAAGTTGTTTGCCATTTATTCGCTCACCAAGCGAGTATTATATCATATGATATACGTACGCAGGGTGAAATACCCACAACAAGAATAGTATAAAATGTATAAACTGCGTTGCGTGGTGCATTTTGAGAAGAATACTTCACAGAGCTGATTTCAACGAAATAATAGCTATCATCAAGTTCAATGGAAGCCTCGGTATAATCCGTAAAAAGAAACAAGCAGGCAATTGTGAAAAATCTGCAACAATATATATACATTGTAAGTCATAGCAGCTGACATTGGTGGGATATATCTTGGGTATGTCAAGTTACTACAAAAATACAATATATGAAATTACAAACCGACTAAGCAATGTTAATCTAAGTTGTTAAGAGTGCATCTCAGTTTTGCACAGTGCTTGCACGTGCCAGTGTTCAAGAAATGCAGTGTTTTATAGAACATTTAGGCACTGTTCAGTGTTCACAGAATATTGGTCCACATTAATATTTTGCTGTCAATAGATCGCGTTTATAGCCCAGTTTCATGCGTAAATTGATTTCTGGTTCTTTATTATTACGACTATTTTCCTCGGTCGTTATCACTGCGTATTAGGATGAACAAAAAAGTACTGTGCTACACCTTCATAGTTCTTGGTCATAGGTTATGCAATTTCTAATGTATAAACTGTGTTGTAAACAGATATGACGGATAAAAGTAGTATTTTCATATTAAAAGCTTTGTTTGCTCTTAAAGTGTAGGTTTCCACAGGCTTCAGTTGAGACATTTCTGAATGCACTGCCATGCCATGTGATTGCATTGTTGTGATTGATTGATTGATTGATTGATTGATTGATTGATTGATTGATTGATTGATTGATTGATTGATTGATTGATTGATTGATTGATTGCATACCCTGTGGTTAGATTCTAGCAATAACTTACGTGTTGAAGATTTGTGCAGCTCTGTGCAACGCTTTCGGAATGCAAATACTTTTACTTGTTAGCCTATTTCACTCAGCGTCATTATGGAAATAGTCAGTTAATTGCTGTGACAATTTTTCTCATCCAGAAGCAACAATTCTGGCCTTCAAGTTTTTACTCGTTCTCTGGACTAAAGTGTCATTAATTATTGCACCTATGTGCTTTTACGCTTTCGTATACACGATCTCATACTGTAATGTCCTGGCACCAAAATGTATCTATAAAATAAATTTTACGAAAGTTTTTCTCACAGAAGAATACTCAGCGGCGACAAAACATCGGAACTTTTTTTCACCGGGTTTGCATTACAGGTTCCATATCAAATGATAATATATCAAGACATATCATAGGCTAAGGGGTTGAAGATGGCAGCTAGTAAAGTGGAAGACAAATTATCAGCCCCAATTTCACGTCTTCGTGGCAGGGTGTGTCCTCCCTGAAACTTAATCTGGGTATTCTAGAGACCAAACGTGTAGTTTCTGTACTTCTCGCAAGTCATGAATAGGATTGGTTTGGCGTTTAAGACCACATCCTAGTGAGTTCGCATTGCGACGGTTTGCTTTCGTTCGATACCTGAGAGTAGCGCCTGTGCAGAAAAAAGGTAAATTAGCTGGCAATTTTAGATAATAAAGATATACGTCCAACCACGACATGATGCGGACAAAGTCTCACCTACGACATTTTCAATGTCGTCCTTTAAAATGTTGCGATATAGATTATTGCTCATCACTATATATATCATAAGAAATAATTATTTTAAAGCAGTAAATAAATTACTAAACTGATTAGTTACCTCGCTACGTTATACTTATTAAAACAGTACCTTAACTGGATTATACACTTACATCTTATTCTTGAGTTCAGTGAGGGAGCCGACAGCAGCCTGAATACATGTATGAACTAGCCAACCGTATAAATCTAGGCTTCAGCTACATCACAGGTGCCCTGTATCAGACCCAATGAACTTGGCCGTTGCCTAGCTTTGAAATAGTAATGACGGTGCGGTGAGCACCATTAAGGACGTTCCAGAGTAAAGTTCCTTTTCTTTCCCAGTCAGATTTATAAATGTCTGTACGAATTAATTCAGTCAACAGAACATACTACGCTAGAATAGAACTGAGCGAAATGCGTAATAAGCATCTCTGATTGTTCCATGAATTTAAGTTCTGTAATAATACTTTTGAACATGATTAATAGTAACTACAACGAACGTTAATGAGGTAAAGGCGTTTTAGCAATTAATGGAAGATAGCAGAGAGCTGGGCTAGTTGGTGCAGATTCATTGTAAAGGAGCTCAAACAGATGAACACGAAACACCTAGACACCACAGGCGCTTGGACACATGGACGTCACAAGATCACGGTGCACCACCAGCACACAATAAGCGTTTCTGGTGTCTAGGTGTTCTTTGTCCGCTGGTTTACACTCCCTTACAATGAGCATATTAGTTAGCGAACATCCATCTCTTATAACAAGTTAACAGAAATTACGTAACTAATCTCATTGTGTTTACTGTCCTGACACAGACGGCGTAGGAAATTAAGGGCGCCACATTAATTTTGTCCGTCGGCATTTTCAAAAACAGTAGTTTTTCTTTTTTTTTTCTTTTACGTAAGGATAGTCACACATGTTCTTCAATTGGGTCGTCATGGCTGGAACAGTCCACGCTTATACCAGCCATCAATTCTGCGAGCTCTTACGCATGTTGTGTAATGCAGGATGTAAGACGAAAAAGCTTATAGCCAACTGAGGAGTGAGGAGCAATCCATTGAAAGAAAAAATAACACACGTTACGTTAAGAGGTAGCTAGAGAAATAAAATGTATGTGAGTTCAATGCTATCATCTCTGAACTTTGGCATAAGAAGTTGGCTTCGGAAGGCCACCCAGAGCCGAGGGAAAGTATCCAGTGGCTCTTCACATTAATGGAATGGCAATGAGAGAACGAAGGCAAAGGCACAAGAGTGGCGTTGGGGGATGATTAGATGGAATCCCTAGGTTAAGTATTTCACGTATATTGGAGAGAAAAGTTGTTTCAAGACATAAGTTCCTGGAAAGCTTCGAAACTTCTCCGCCTTCTGCAGTGAATGTAATTAAGGAGTCATGAAGATGGTGATCTACAGCTTCAGGCTACTTTGTTCCAGTTAACTCATCGGCTGCAGAAATAAACTAGGTTCCCGTATGACCACTGCCGAATGCCGAATCCACTTCGGAAAAAGCTGTAACTGAATAGTGCCGATTATTCATGTGACTGGCGCCTTGTACGGTTTTTATTTCTTTTTCTTTGTTCCTCGGGACAATGAGGTGGACTTGGTGAAGCAGTCATCACGAATCTGAGACACTTCGTTACCACGCCGATTCACTTTGTCAACGCTATATGTTGATTAAGCGCTGCAAAACTTTTAAAAAATAAATAAGAGCAAGCGTGTTAGTCTAGAAACTGCAAGACTAGATACTCCGGCTGGTCTGTTTGTGACTTGCATCAGAGTATCAAGACACACACGTACATAGAGCGCCGTATGTAACCCAGGAGCAAAAGTATGCGGACCATTGGCTCCCACATATACACAAACACGAAAGAAAGAACTGAATTTATTCGGAATTCAGACGCGCAAACTGAAATCGACGAGTGAACTGGAAACTTAGAAATGCCAAGTTTGAAATGCAATCCTCAATTTCAAGTTATATTCGTAAGTGGAGATGAAAATCGGCGCCTGTTGACTTTACGATGACCGCGATAATGTGTCCGTAAAATGGTATAAGTGTTCGAATTTATCGAAATTTTCGAGTAGAATCAAATAAGAATATTCGAAGAAGCGGCCTACGAATATTATATTTAATATCAGAATTGTTCCTCATTTAAAAACAAAATAACGAATAAAGATAACTTCATATATAGGCCGCCTAAAAGCGAGGGATTCTTTATTGGATGGGAAAAATTATTCAGAAGATGTTATCCGCTACGCGCATTGAATCAGGAACGAATATTAGACAATTTCGAATAGTAACTTCTCGAATCGAATGCGAATCGAATAACAAATACTATTCGATGCGCATTCAAAATTTCGAACGTGCGTCCATCCCTAAAATATAGATCAGCTATATCTCAGGTCATGTTCCTGTATCAAACGCAACAAAACATGTTTTAATGAAATCATGCAAGATCGTTTGCGATAGTTTACGATTGCTGTAAAATCTACGCCATTGTTTCAGCCATACAGATTACAGTTAAGAAAGACTCAAAGCTCCCTATTTTCTATGTTTATTTGCTAAGATGCTGTCATTTTGTAGATTGCAGTGAAAAAACAAGTAACATGTAGGCGAAGCTTGGTATTTGCCCGCTGTAATACAATTTAGTGTACAATCGTTTGAAGTCAATAAAAAAACACACCTTTGCTGCCTGTTGCTTTTCTGTTCTCTCCCCAAAAAAACATCAATAGGAAAAGTAGATGATACCAAGAGAGAGAGAGAGAGAGAACAAGGGCAGGAAAGGCAGGGAGGTCAACTAGACGAGCACCCAATTTGCCCCCTACAGTGAGGGTGGGGGAAAGGGGGATAGAAAGAGGAAAAGAGGGAGAGAGTGGGCACTGATTGCGTGTGGCAAGATGCACAGGGACACTAGAAACAGTCTCTTAAGCCGGTGCACTTCAAGTATTGCACTAGTGCACGAATCGCTTTTTGTGCGAGTGACAGCTGTGGCTACGGTCCGAGTATCTTTGACTCGGAGAACGGTCTTGGGTCCAGCCGGTTTAAAGTTGTCCTCAGAGGGAGGCGTTGTACGTCGTAGCGAGGGTAGGCACACAATAGGTGCTCGATCGTTTGCTCGCACCTACAGGAGTCGCACATCGGGCTCTCGGCCATTCCGATACGATAGGGGTAGGCGTTCGTGAACGCCACTCCCAGCTACAAGCGGCACAGCAAGGTTGTTTCGACGCGGGAAGGATTAGGTGGCAGTTGTAGCCGTAGCATGGGGTCTGGTTAATGCAATCAAAAGAAATACTGTCGCTTCATGACTGAATTATTCTACAGTTGTGATATGTCCTCGCTTGAATGTCTCGAACCAGTTCTTGCAAATGCTGCAGTATGCTATGATGTGAATAACTATAGAACTAAATGATGCCAATCGACTGGCTGAGTGACCTACATTTTCACCATCATTACATTTTTTTTCTCGTTGAGCAACTTTTGAAGCAAGTGTGCGGCTTACACAGGAATTGCACATCCACGCCGCACTACACGGAAAGAACAAGGACACGAGCTTTTGCAATCACAAAGCGATAAATAATTTTGCAAAATATGCAGAAGGAGCTAAATAAACAAACTTTGAATCAACTTTTACTTTTATTCCACCACTGCACGGCTGCTGCAAACAGAGTGTGCATTAGAGAAATAATTAGATACGTGATGCTGCCGTCAAAAGCCTAATTTCGGTTTCAGAGCCGAACATAGAGTCAAAACTACATAGAGTGCATCCAATATCAGGATGAATTTAGAGCAGAGTATACTGATGCCTTCATAGAAGGGTATTGGTTTCGGCTAGTTGGTTACAATTCATGATCAGTCCTCGTTCTAAGTGGTGCGCAAATAACACTGATAATAATACTTTCAGTCTTGAGATATATATATTTGAGTTGTTTATTGCAGCTTGAGAACTGACGAGATAAAGACGACCTTTCAGGAACATCACGACGTTTCCGCCGTTAATGTGACGGAGCAACCTGCGACGGTGATTGCCTCCCCGTCCAGCCAGGATGAGTTTGCAAGTCTGTATACTTGCAAAAATCACTTACTTAATTCGTTCGAAAAGACAGAGCCTAGGTTATGCCGATATATAGACTGCGTGGAGTGAAGACAACATGCACATAGCCCACAAGTGCACGCAGTCATTGCCGTTGTTTTCCGATCTCTCCCGCAATACGGATGGAAATGCCCAGTTACAACTGCGCTCTGTTTCTCTATGCACCTGCAGAAACAAGGACTTCCAGCCGACCACCGTGCAAGAACCGAGGATAGCGGCCAAAGCGCCCAGCCCAGACGGACGCCCAGCCCCCCGGTCCTCTTCGAACGACAAATCATCCGCCTCATCGAGAACCTCTCGGAAGTGGCCAGCCGACAGACAGGCGCTCCACCGCGGGAACCCACACCGCAACCAAGGCTGCCGGACAACGGAAACAAGTGTCCAGGCTCCACCGGAACGGGTTCCTTCGCGGAGCCTCAGCCGCGCCACGACGAGACCGTACCGGAACGCCCGTACCCACAGACACACGTACACACACGTACACACAGACACCCACAGACTTCAACGTGCGCTCCGCATGCCGGATCGGCGGGCACATCAAACTCCGTGAGCGCCGCGAGCTGGCAGCGGTACAAGCCCGCGAAAGTGTTAGGGGGAGAGGGGGTGGGGGGGTAGCAGGCCGCTCCGCATGCCATTCAAGCGTTTCCGTGCCACCATCCACAGGTGAAGAGGCAGTCGGCAAAGGGGGCGATAAAACAGTCGCGCGTGTACACACGTTCGACGCTACAAGGGCGGGGAGCGCGTAGTCGGGAGGGGGAGGGGGGGTGGAAAAAAGATGCCCGTTTAAAAGCTGCTGCCACTCGCTGATTTACGAGGGAAGTCAGCCCGTTGCAGCGCCGGCGCGCCGCGCCGCTCTCAGCGCGCCGTCATCCGCGGAGAGCCGGATGTGCGCAGCGCCTCTCGGCGGCCGACGCCGCTGTCGCAGCTACGCGCTTGCGCCGCTGTCTGCCGCGGGCGGCTGCTGCTGCTGCTGCTGCTTTCCGTACGCCAAACAACGTACCTGAGGGCGCGCGCCGGCCATATGCTTCGCTGGCTGCTCAGAATGCGACCCGGAGCTCGGGCGACCGACCTACCGGTTCGTGGTTACGCGCGCCGAGTGAGGCCTAGCGCATTCGCATGCCGCCAAGACAGACGCGACGCCCCCAGTGTCTCTGCCGGCGAGCTGTAACTCGAATTTTTCTTGCCTTCTGAAAACGAAAACCAAATAAGTCACGAAGATACTGCATAGCGATTCCAAACGTGAAGTCAGGTATCTTCATCCTTCTTGCTCTGGCAACAGCATCTGGCAGTATAGCATCTGGCAATAACGCGAAGAAGAAGAAAAAAACGAGAAAGAAGTTCGTACGCCTCATGCTGGCGCAACCGTTTTCTTGTAATGGGAAGTGGTAGTATCAGTAGTTTAGGCTCCAATGCTGCTGCTAGGACACCTTACATTTCTGCAGATGATAGCCGGAAAACCAACAGTTACGCACCTGTGAATAGCGATAGAGCAGTTTTTTTCCGCCCCAACAAATTAATCTGTAAACATCTCGACGAATTCGAAAGTGAAATAAACAGCCATGACAATAAACGAGGACAATGTCATTTTTTTACTGTTATCTTTGTCAGCATTTCGATCAGCGTGCCACATTAATCAAGGTATACAAAAAGTAAGGGATAAGAAGCGCTGACGTAACGGCTAATACAGACTCCTAAAACCACGTATTTAAACCGAATCTCTAAAAATCACTCGTGTGTGTAGCACTATTCTACTTCATGAGCTGGCTTGCACTCAGAGGCGCACATTATTAGGACGAGTAAATAGAATGAGTATATATCTAATTAACAGGGTTTTGTTATTTAATTAATTACTTAAAGGCACATGTTCAAATTTACACATGAAAGCCGGGGACCTTGGAAGTCATATCGACCTGGGACGAACTCTCAGTATGACACCGTTTCGAGATATGCATTCCAACCATTTGCGATGAAATGCATATAGCTATTCCGGTAACCATCGAGCTTCAAGGCAAAAAAAGGTGTGTTGTTAAAAAATTATATTCATAATAAGTGGAACAACAGTGCATTTTTACAGAAATACTGACAGCGCGTATCTCAAAACAGGTGGCTGTGTCAAAATTCGTTGCAAGTGGATGCGCCTTGTGAAAGCTGTTGCTTCCATTTGTGTAGTGCATATTGTGCCCAGAATTAATTAAAAAGGTATATGTTGACACGTATACTTATTTTTATCGGGCGACCACGTTTCGCCGCTTAACAAATGTAATCGCACAGCGAGGGACGCGCCTGCATGTATCCGACGTTTCTGGAAAGTTATCGATGCTTCTACCCGGCTGTCTGTTGTCTTTGCGTTCCGGGCTTGGATCACGGCTTGTCGGGGGCGTCCGGTACATGAACCAAAAGCACCTCCACCAGATGTCACGTGGTCGTGACGTCAAAGAACACAGTACCAATACTGTGTTCTTTGGGCGAACCCGTGCCCACAAAACAGGCTACTTTTAAAGCACAACGAGAGCGGCGAGCACAGTCAGCGATCGTCGTAAATCTGATCACCGGGTCAAGCGCGTCGGCTTTTATAGAGCAGTCGTCGAATGTTCCAGACTAATCGTTCGGACCCGCGTGCCTTCCACAAAGTTCTACACCATTCGCGTTACGCGATGAAATCAGATAACACAAGGTTCGGCGACAACAGACAGCCGGGTAGAAGCATCGATAACTTTCCAGAAACGTCGGATACATGCAGGCGCGTCCCTCGCTGTGCGATTACAGTTGTTAAGCGGCGAAACGTGGTCGCCCGATAAAAATAAGTACACGTGTCAATATATATATATATATATATATATATATATATATATATATTCTAAAAAAGAAAAGAGTACGACGTACGTTGGTATTGTACAGTATATTTCTGACGTTGCGGCTGGTCAGAAAAACATGGAGGACGCTTAAGCTTCGCCTTTAAGAGTGGAATGCCGATAACATTCGCCGATCTCTGACTGCTTCTCACGCTTCCCGGCAACTGCAGCTAGTTTTAACAGTAATGTTTACCGAGAATCGCTGACGGCGATCGCTATGCACTATAGACGAGCTTTCTGGTAGAAACGCGACGTCTTTGCTTGGGCCGATATCGGAGGTCGTACACAGCCGCGCCAAAGAAATCGCATAGTTTTCAAGCTTTTGTTAATGTTTCGCACTGTTTTTATTAAAGTCTTAGAATATTTAACATAAAAGGCATACGCTGTCGGTGCTTTGTTTCCATTACATTTGTTTGTGGGCTGTCATCCTAAAAAATGCCGGGTATATCGTTGTCAAGAATGGAAGACAAGGTATGAGCAACTTTAGTCATAGAATGGTGCGGCAATATTGCCCGCATATACCGCATGCCATATAGCAAGGCGTGGCATATCGATACCTAAATATATACCACGAATTTCGCTCACGGACAACTACGCCGCCGCCAAAACCGACACCGGATCTTCTGCGACACGTAGCCCTCAACGCTGCCGCGTTAATATACTGTGCAATACCAACGTACGGCATACCCTTTTCTTCGAAGTTAATCCTACTGTGCCAGCGTGATTCTTACTCTGGTGTGTTCAGACAAACGTCGATGCCCCCAAAATTACCGCACAATCCCTCCTTTTCAATTTCTAAATGCAAACGACCGATTGCTCAATTGAACAAAGCTGTATAGCGACGCTTCTAAACGGTCGGGTTTCATATCTGACTGTAAAAAATCATCACATCTAACAGGAAAGAGCTAAACAACTCGCCGAGTCAAGCAGGTCAAAAAGAGACGGTTGAAATTCACAACTGCACAAACACCGCACCACACCACACTCTCGAAAAAGGAGGATCAATTTTCGAAAAAGTGAAAGCAGAACAAAGGCTGTATCTAACTTCGCAAGTGGCCTTAATGCAGGTTAATTACAATTTCCCTGACCGCGAATATATAGGGGAGGAACGTAGCAGGCCCCATTGCCACGTGCAGCCGTGTAGAAAAGGGGTATTGACGCCAGCTGACATTGCTCGCCTTCCCTCATTTGCACGTTTGCCCGCCTTCCAGCCGCGATGCTTTTAGCAGCTTTTCAGGGCAAGTGAGTAAATCGGAGCGAACAGGTTTCGCAGTTGACGTCACATGCGGGGCCTCTGAGAAGTTGTTCGCGTGATAAAAGTGGTCACCAATCTTGAGTTTCCGGAAGACAAGAGATGTAAAACAAAGTCTCGGTTGTGTTTTAGGAACAACGTGGCCTTTAGCTAAGCAAACATGAAGAACTCCGTGTCAGCCACCACTTTTGCGAAATGATAACACTTCCATGTCGACAGTCAGACTTAGTATTTTCCGCATAGGTCTATATAGTTAGTGCGCTCTCTGTATAACTTTTTACGAAGCCATTGTCGTGCGTTTTCATTTTATCCAGTTTATGCGGTAACGTCCCGCATTCTAGACGGTATGAGTTGAGTTGTACCCGTATACCTTCATCGTGAGCGTAACTCTCAGTTTGTCTCTGCGATCAAACACTGGCTGGCCCCAATGTTTGTTCTCTAACCGTAATGAAATGGTATTATATCCCAAAGACTTCATTGCAGTAAATATAAACGCTATACAGACAGAGCAGTAACTGCGTGCATGCACATATGCAAATATTGAAACAAAGCTGTAGCGTGCAGTTGTAGCGTGCGGCACACACATCTGCAAACACACTGCTCGTGCTCCACGAGCAGTGCGTGGAGCTAACAACACCGAAAAGCTCAGTCAACTATGTATATATATACACGTTGAACGATAATCTCCGACTCCATCGCGTTGCGAGCCCGCAGGCACGGAAAGGCGGAAGCAAATCACCACCACACAGTCTCGCAATGGACAAAAAAATAAATAAATAAGAGAAGGGCGCTCTCGTATCGCCCATATAGTCATGCTCGTGACAGCTCAAACTATTTCCAAACGGCCCACCGCGCGACCCCTCGCGATGGCGGCTGCGGCGGCACGATCGAGACCTCGAGGCGCAAGAGTCAAAGCCCATCGCGCCGCAATAAGAGTATCATAATAATAACGGGCCACATGAAATACATACGCGACGCAGCACGCGCCAGAGGCCGCCGCCGCCTCCGCCGCTCCTGCGCGCACCGCATATGCATGCGGTCGCTTATTTATGGCTGGAGCATGCATGTCGGCGGCAAAACCCTCGCGTCGCCAAAGGCAACGAAAAGCAAAATAACAAAGAAAAAGGGACAGTAGAGGCAGGAAAACCGGCCGCTGCTTGCGCCGGGGCCGGGAAAAAAAACTCCGCACAGACAGCACAAAAGCGAGCGAGAGAGCGACGGGGTCATCACGGAGGAATAGGATGGAGAAAGAAACAGCCAAGAAGGCAATCTCCCGTAAGAGAAAGGGGTGGTGGCGGCGGTATAGTGTAGTATATACTGTAGAGGTGCGCAGGCGGCTAATGGTAAAACACTGGGACGACGGCCATACGACGACGAGCAGCGCACGGGTGCGCGCGGTGAGTGGAAATTTTGGAGCCGGCCGGGCGCAGTACGGCGCATACCTAATAAGAGGCATATATAATAACTGCCGCGGATGGCGCACTCCTGCACGCGCGCGCCGCGCGACCGCGGAAGCAGTCGGCCTCCTCTAGCTTGCCTGTGCCTAGCCCCGTGCATGCGCGTACGCTTGTGTTTGTATGTGTGTGTGTGCGCGCACACACACACACACACACGACGCGTAGTATATACGTCCGCGGACGAGGCACTGCGTGTGTGTGCATACATATATATACCGGCGTGCGGGTGCCGGGATTACAATCCGCCTTCATAAAATATAAGCGGCCTCCGCAACGCGGCCTCCGTCGGCACCGGCGGCGCATTATAGTGTATGGAGGAAGAGAGGAAGGGGGCGGAGAGGGAGAGGGCAGCGCGTACATGCGTACACGGCGGCTTCTCTCTCGTCTAACGTCGGAAGTCTGCTGCCGTCGCTCCTGCGAACGCCGCCGACGATGCTGGTGGAGATAGCAGCGGCTGCTGGAAGGGAAATTTCAAGACGAAATGGGCTACCGTCACCCCAAGTTCTGCGGGGCATACGATCGAAATGAATTCTGGAAAAGAGCTCGCCGCTTCTATTCTCTCCTTTCTTTCTCTCTCTCTCTCTCTTTCTCTCTTCGCTTCCGACTCGCACTGAATGCGCTAGATGATGCGCCTCGGAGAACGATTTGTACCGAGGCAGAGCCGACAGACAGACAGACGAGAGAGTGTGCCAGGGAAGCAGCGAATGCGAGACACGTAGCAAACGTATAGTATATAAATGCGGGATCTGAGAATAATACTGCGCGGTTTGTTGATCGCTGACTGCGATATAGGGCGGCGGGGGAAAATGAAAAGTGAAAGAAAAGAGAAAAGAAAACAGCAGCGCAGAGGCGACGGAGAAAAGATAGGAGAAGCCCTTACCCCAATATACGCGAAGCGTTTGTCGGCGACTTCTGATGTCGGTTCGAATAGAAGCGAGATACAGGCATGAATTTCGTACAACGGTGCAGAGGTCGTAAATCTGACAGAGGTCGCGAGACAGCTGACTAATTCCGAGAGAAATGTGGCGCGAGGTTAAAAACAAGAGGCCTAACACGTGACGAAAAGACGTTATCTTAAAGCGTGTTTGTTCAGAGACCAAACTTATAAAGACAAATACTTCTCAAAGAGCAACTACACATCCCAAACTCTTCGAAAGGATCCCGTCCGTGACTCTCGAAATTCATGCTTGAGCGAAGCTGACTATATGACTTGAGAACACAAGATACTAAAAGATATGCCTTCGAGTCTATGATGTGCTGTTGCGCAATTCAGTGCACATAGGCGCAGCACTCAACACGCTAACACACTCCTGAAACTTAGCCTCCAGATACTGAAACTAAACGCGGATATAAGACGGCGACTCTATGAGGTCAGTCGAGCCGCAGGTATCCGCGCCTTTATTTGTAACGATAAATTCTGTGCAGACAAGAAGCATTCGTATTAAGCAAAAAAAAAAAAAAGAAGAAAGCTCCATTCAAGTACGATCCGCTTATTTCGTCCCATTTTACAAGAGCAACAGGCCTCCATGTGTTCCTGTAAGGAAGATAGGAGAGGTTCAAAACCTAGGCTGCAGAACGGCAACACTTAGTGTCGTGAAACAGTCAGCACGCAGGTTGACGGCAGATATAGCACCAGAATAAGGCGCAAATATGAACACGACGGTTGGTTGCTCGATGACATTATCTAAGGCCATCATCACAATCATTATCATTTGTGACAATGGAAACCATTGCTGTGCTATGAATTTTATGGAGCCGATCGTAACAACATTAGGCACTTGCGTTTACCTAAGTGCCGGCAGTGCAAAAAGCATGGGAGCACGTCGTTGCAGTATTATTACAGGCCATAAATTTTGGTCACAATTCAGCCGGCAGACTTCAAACGCACTACAATGTATAAATGAGCAAACTCGTAGAAGGTTTGTACGGAATATGACGGTGTTCACTCGATCGCAATGGCTGCTTTAAAAGCATTAGGATGACTTTTGTTCGAAAAAGCGAATGAAATAATTTTAACGAAAAACGAAAGAAAGGAGGATAATCTTTTGTGTCCGCGTCTTCCAAGGCCGGCACGGACCGATTGTAGAGGAGAAGGAACAAAGCCCAAAGAGAGAGAGAGAGAGAGAGAGAGAGAGAGAGAGAGAGCCGTGAAACAAACTTTCGCTTTTGACGACGCCTGGAGGCGTCATTCTGAGCCAGAAATCTTCCTCCCAAAAAGAGACACCCGCCGCGCTCTCGCACAAACACCTTCGCATGCAGGCAGCGACGCGAGCACCCCTCGAACAGATACGGCGCCTGGCATCAAGAAGGGAAGGCCGACGAAGGGAAGCCAAGCGAAGGCTTAGCGGCGGCCCGTTTTTGACCGAGAGAAAAAAGAAATAAAAGTACACGGAGGCGACTAGCGAAGCGGCAGCATCGCGAAGAAGAGCATTGGGAAGAGGAAGATAACGAATAAAAAAGAAAGGCGATAGCTCTTCCTTTCCTTTTCGGGAATCGAAGAAATGGCAGTGACATCTTTCATGTCAGTTCTCATTGTTGAGGGCGTCGGTGACATTGATCTACGCGGCTCCGTCGTTGGCTCCTTTGGGGGGGGGGCGGTGGGGGGGGGACGAAAAGCTCGGGTACGCTTTCCCTGCCAGCAACACTGTGGGCGGCGGCCATGCATTTTTGTCGCGTAGGCAAGAAAAAAAAAATGGTCAGCGATGATGCGCCATGGCAGCGGTGCGTGGAATACGGTTGCTCACGTGTGTCGCTCATTCACTCTAATCGGCCAGTACACTAGAACGCAGCTGGATGTTCTTCGTGCTCGCCGCTTACGGAATACCCTGTTACGGCCGCCTTGATTTAGCCGAATGTAAGTCCTGTTCCCGAATTTGCTGACAGCTTTGCATAGATATGCGATCGCAGAGGAGTCGAGCGATTTCCTTAAGCTAGCAGAAAGGAATGATAACGACGGCTTACTCCCATGTACTTGTTTCGCTGTTGCAGACGGTTTAATTAGGTGCTCATGTGTAGTATGTACCGACATAATATACTTGAGAGTAGAAAATGTGCCATGCATGCAGTTTTTGCACGAGGTTGTTTATGTTCGTTGAGGTTGCATTCTTTTACTGTGATGCCAGCGTTTGAAATCTTTGCTGCGGACATAAATTTCACCACTTCTAACACTGTCTTTTTCAGACTTGCTTAAGCATACAATGCAAAATAATGATAAACAAAGCGTACAATGCCGTGTACAGGATTTCTATAGCTCCATTAAACCGTGCGAAGGTTCAGTTTATTGCGGGACATTAGTGATTGTTTCGTTTGCTATACTTATCTATCGTAAAGCAGTGATCATATTAGAGACGTAACACGCCGTTCTCCTGCATCTCTCGTCGTTATGTGAAGTCATTCGCTCGAGGCCCATTACTAACTCATTACTGACTGTGTTTTACAAACACTCGTAAGCTACCAGTGTCATGTTTGTTGGTGGTCCCACCGATGATAGTTAACTGAGGAGCGTAAAAGATATGCATTATAGTATGATTGTTCATATGCAGAGCACGATAACGAAACATGTTCAGGATTTCGATATGCTTGAAGATTACTATTATAACAGTTATAAGGAGTGCATAATGTGACTATGTTCTAAGAGCGCGCAATACACTATGGTGTTCTTTAATAGCTGAATAACCGCCAGTACGCTGTAATTAAATTTCAGTGAGTAGTACCAGCGTAACGATTTTCTTTAACTGCAGGTTAAATTTTCTATGGATACGTATAACGTCCTCAATAAAATATAAAGAATATAAGAGCTGCCATAAAAAGTATGAAAGCAGTCTGATAAGGCAATCTTTTTTTTTTTTTTCGATCGCGCCTAGTTATGCTCATATGGCTCGTTTGATCAATGCTATTGTGAAGCTATTATTAGGGTATTGTATTACATCTGCCTGATCATGGAATTTTTACGCTTCTGGTGTTCTCATAGACGAAATAAATAAATAATTCAGCCATCGCCAGTCATGCGTGATGACCTGGTGGAGGTGGCCCTGAAAAATCGCCTAATTTCATGCCCCAAAACAAAAGCGGTTGAATTACTCAAGCCCTAGCTTTGGTTCAGTGGTATTACAGGTGTTCATGCTCTCGAAATAGTATAGTACTCTACCTTGGAAACGATTGGATGCTGACCGACTTTCTCGATGCGAGGGGTGTTTCACATCAGTACGGATGGAGGGCATTTTTTAACCAACTAATTTCTCGTCCTCCCCTGAGCATTGTAAATATACGATGTTTTCCCTGTGGTGCATCTACCACCTTAATTCCAGCAAAAAGCGTCAAGCAGATGCATTTATATATTAACAGCGAATCCGCTTTTGAGAGTCCTGTGCATGCAACGCTGTCCTTTATGTGCATAAATTCTAAGATATCTCCATTCAAAGGCATACAGCGCGCTAAACTAAAAACAATGTTTGTACAAATCAAATTTTAAAATGTGTATTCAAAGTCGTACACCGCGTAACGGGAACATTTGTAGAGATCAGATAATGAAAGGCTCACCGGAAACTTCGCAGCCATGTTTTCTGCTCTTTTCCATCTTTACATAAGAAGGGTTTGGCGTATCTGGCAGTGTCGAAAAGTCCTAAAATTGCTTGTGTCGTTGTTTACTTTTGTTTCCGTTGAGAGGGGCTGAACGGCCGTGAAGGGTGAATTCCTGCCCTTTTCTTCACGAAGAATTTAATGACTTGTGCCACTTGCGAGCAAGCAGGGCAGTGAAGGGGGACGGTATATTCCGAAATGGTATTTTGTCACGAAGATAACGAACAATATAAGGAGCAAGAAATTATTTAAATATTTGCAGCTTACAAAACTGTGAACATACATGAAGTGCCAATTCGTTTGTTTATCTATAATTGGGCCATTGAATGTACGTCCTAAGATATGATTTCATTCTCGCAACAATAGCAGGCGGTACAACAGCGTAAAGAACGATCTCTGCGAATCGTAATTGGGTATCTTAATCTTGGGTCTACTGCTACTAAGAAAACATGCATATCTAAAAAAAAAGATATGATGATTATTTCCACAAGGTATTAGCATTTTTATAATAGGTGATAAAAGTGCTTGTTTGGTTGGTTACGCCAGAAAGGTAAAGCCATCATCGACAAAATATTTAGATATAGGCTAAGAATAGCGACAGTCGAAAACGCTTGACCTGCCGAAAATTCAAGGAAGTTTTACATGAAAACGCCATTAGCAAGCAAGCGTACGTTTTTCATTGTAATAGCAGAAATATATAAAACAGTATACTATGAATAGATTCCAAATACTAAACATTGCTTGTACCATACTCCCCCCGCGAATGTAAATACAAGACACAGTGAGCTGTGTACATGTTGGCGTACTTCACTGAGGGGAAAGAATTAGAACGTGAGCCATCGATGACGATGTAACGTTGTATGACATTTACTGAAGGTGCAGGTAAAGTAACATTTATGGCTACGTGTATTATTTGTATCAGCGAAAACGTTTATCGGTCTAAATTATACTTCAAACAAAGAGAGTTCGACTTGGCCTATAGCGGTCTTAATATTGCTTCCATTAAACTTATAAACGGAGTGCAATATATAATTAAGAGAGCCGCTATTGTCTGTTCTTTTTAAGTCACCCATGATGAAAGTCCTGGTTTGAAGCTACGCTTCATAAAGAATGTTTTTATTAGCAATGCTTTTAATTACCTATGCTTATCAGTCGCTTAGGCGATCGACTATCAATGATGGCTCACTGTTTCATTTTCGCGCACAGCCAAAGTATTGTTCAATCCTAAAGGAAATATTTTGCGGTGTCACGAAGTGTTTCAAACTGGAGCTGCTGAGCGCTTACATCTATACCGGTAGATTGCTTAACTATTGCAACATACTATCGCAACCACTGCACGCGTCGTTGTACTGCATTGTGGCAACTGATGAGTCAAGACCTTTCAGAAACTAGTTGGGCTGGTGTGGTGCGAAGACTACTTAATTAAAAATCAAAAATAAGTAATTAAACAAGCCACACATTTGTGGTCTTGGTATATCTCTTCAATACAGCTTTGAGAACACAAAAAACAATTCTACGAAATATCAGAAACATTGCTGTAGATTGTGGTTACCTGAACTTGATGTGAGCTTTCCGTGACTGCCCTCCAATTTTCATTTTACTTTTAGCAAATTATCATTACTTGCTGCGCAAATAGTATGTTTTGATACAGTGCGCAGGTATGAATTTTCTGTTGCTTATATGGGGTGTACCAGCTAATTAAAAAAAGAACTGTTCAACGAAACGTATGTAACAAAAAAAAAAAAAAACAGGGCGTAAGACATGATTTTAAGACGTACCGTGTTCGGTCGCCAAGGTCTGACCGAGCACCGTAGGTGTTATATATATAATTGTATCGTGCGCCATGATTTTTTTTAAAGTGTTGTATTTGTTGAACAGCTTGGCTAATGTTAGCTGGAACATCCTCTACATGTAAACGCGAGAGTTTTATTCACAGTGTATTAGTCCTTATTCCTTGTCTATTTCACCCGGCTGATCTTTGCAATGTATTCTTCGGCTAAGTGAAAAATAGCAGGAATCACCCATTCTTCGGGCCTCTTCTACACACACATTTAACAATAAAAAAAAAACAGCATGATGGTCATGAGGCACAACACAAGCGCAAGCTGACAGCTCAGTTACAAAAAAAAAAAAAAAAATCTAGAGAGAGAGAGAGAGAGAGAGAGAGAGGGTATGGGCATGCGCTTGCAGATTTTCGGTATGCTAGAAGTGGGTGGCGAGAGGGCATCATTACAACGTCACAGCTGCAAGTTTATGGAAATCAAATTGAGCCCAAAGTATCATTCAAACCATAAGTATAGATGCATTCACTTCTCCGCGCTAACTTAGTAGTATGTAACATTTCTCATTGCAACTTAATTCAGTTAACACTCTTACTGCTTTACAAAAGAAAGCTGAATTGACCAGAAGAACAGCTTTCTTGCACTGACATAAGGGATTGAACTGAAAAGTGCATAAACAAGTTTGTTTGCATCCACACTTAACGAGATTCATTGCAGATAACACATAAAAAAGCTGAAAGCCGAGCGTACAAAGGTAACGCCAGTATCTAATCTAAACACACCGCTAACACAGAACTAAGAAATTGGTAACCTCTCCGATTACAGAGAAGTCGTTCACATACAAGATATGTTGCAGGGATAAACTCAAACTATCGGTCTCGTGTCATGCAGCGCATGCAACAATATATAGGTTATGAAGTGTGAACACCACAACTTATACAAAGAACGGATGTCAATATCTTAAATTGCACAAAGCAAGATGTAATAAAACCGCTTCGGACTTAATAGCCCTAAACAATGTTCTCTAAGGAGATCTTCCTTCCCCCCCCCCCCCCCTCTCTCTCTCTCTCTCTCTCTCTCTCTCTCTCTCTCTCTCTCTCTCTCCCCCGGTTACCTTTGTTTCCCCTTTCCCATTCGCCCGGTGTAGGGTAGCCAACCGGACATTATTATGGTTAACGTCCCTGCCTTCTACTTTTCTCTTTCCCTCTTTCTAAGGAAATCTAATCAGGCCTTTAACGCAAGGCACTTAACGGCTTATCGTTCAGCACTGAAGAACAGAATTTCATATACTACTGAAGGAAAAGGAAAAGCAATGTCAAAGAGGTTCAGTGAGAACATTTCCTTGAGGTCCTTAAGGAACCAATAAACGTAAGAATTGATAACGATTTGCCGTATTTCACGAAAGCAAGAAGAGCGCTGACAAATTGTTCATCTCCATCAACTACGTCAGGAATCCAAAGCACATTATATGTGGTAGTGCCATAACTGTGCAATAATGCCAAATACTCCTATGGTGAAGGAGGTAAACTTGCTTGTGGCGTATGTTTGCCTTGTTTTCTTCTAATCTATGGCCGATTAAAGCTCCTTCGTCAAGCACCAATCCGAAAATTTTCGAAATGATCAGAAACAGTTTGACGAATTGCTGTTCTGTTAATATTCTTAAAAATACGGCTAAACTCTAATACGTGCATGTCTAGCTGTATACACCGCTACCTTCAATCCAGCCACGCTTACCTTAAAAAGCCAGTCCGTTAAGTGACTGAATACCACGAAATATATATTATACATGCTAAACACACTACATTTCGATTACTTTTGTACAGAAGGAAGTCCTCTGATTGTGAACATAAAATCTTGTTTTAGAATTGTGGGATTTAGCGTCCAGAAAATGAGCAGTTAGTTATGAAGGACACTGTAGTGTAGGGCTATGGGTTAGTTTTGACTAGCAGGTTCGTTTGTTCTTTAACGCGCACGGAGAGGACGATATACGAGAGTTTTTGCATACCGGCTACATCGGAATGCTGCCGCCGCCGCGGCCACGAAATCTTTTTACCGAAATAATCATCTTCTCATACAGGAACTGCGCCTTTACCGGCGTTGAATTACACTTTAGCTTATGCTACTATAACCAAGCCTCAGCCTGACCAACCAGTGGTCCTCACCGTCTAAGATTGCGGCTATTACTCTGTTCTCATTTGATAACGGTGCATTTAACTTTTCACTTGCACAACTGTACGATATAGGTGCCAAAGATGCGATGTTTATTCGGCCTAACTTAAACGTTAGGGAAATGGATCAAAATGTGCGGTTAAACGAATCACAGAAAAGGCTACGCGTAAACCTGGAACTCAACACGCACAAAATAACACTGTTACTTAGCGACAAATACAAAACAATATATATATATATATATATATATATATATATATATATATATATATATATATATATATATATATATATATATATATATATATATATATATGCCCTGAAAACTGGACTGAGATTTAGTTACCAGATTTCACTAACAATCTGAAACAACTTTCAATGGACCTTGTAACTTTGTTGCTGAACGTAGCCATCTCCTCATGATCAAGAGAAGTAAACGTGGACGTCACACGCTCTTTCGCAAGAATGACTCGAAAAATTACGTCACGAATGCTTTATGTATCCGACCGCTCTACAACTTCTTTTCGGTTAACACAGATCGGAGGAAAAACAAGCTCAGCGTTGTTGTTCTGCCTCCTTCGAAGTGTAGGTAGCCAGTAAAAACTATAACGCGACGATTACAGCTTACTGAGTGCGACCTATACGCGCGTTTCCGCCCCACACACTGCCTCGCTATACTTTCTTTCTTAAGGGGTCAATTTGAAGGACCCACGGCTCTCATCCGCAATGGTATACTCGTCGCATCCATATCTTTTTTTCTTTTTTCCGGGAGCGCCAGAAAGACAAACATACGACGGCAAAAAAAAAGAAAAATATAGACGTCTGACGCAGTATACCAGGAATCTCGTGAAGGATCTATGGCGGCACGGAGTTCATCTGTCTAGTTCCCGTAAGTCGCCCGGCGGGAGGGTCTCGACCCGAGAGGCCCCTTCGTGTCAGGGGCTCGCCGCCACATGGCACACTTTCAACGGAAACGGCTGCTCCCAGGGACCATTTGAGAACGTTTGAGCAGTTGGTTCGCTCTCTCGACTATATGACCCTGTGCCTATACATACGCGTTCCCACTGGCCATTTCGGAGAAGACGTTTGTAAAAGTGCCCCGGCCAGATGCCCAAATGTTTTTCCTGCATACACGCAAACGAAACACGCCGATATGTTCTTTTCTCTCTCTCCCTCTGCTGCTGAAGGCAGCACGGCGCTATGTACTCTATGTCCGCGCTATGGTGGCCACTTGGAGGCGGGCAGCGTAAATCTTTAAACACACGAAACCAGGACGACGGGCGGACGGCCGAGAATGGCTCGTTTCTTTTTGCGGGACGAAAGACAAAGTGCGACAGCGCCATAACGCGCATGCGTACCAGAGCTGAGAGGAGTGGGGAAGGAGGGGGCCGAGAGGGGGCGCGACTGCGGCGTTGCGGAGAACACTAAAACAACTGGGAAGATGGGAGGGCGGCGCTTGTTTGCTGTCTGTGGACATACAGAATGTGCCCCACCCGCTGTTTTGTTGGGAATACAAGTTAGCGTATGCACCAATAGGTGGCGCCGCGCTCTGGAAGTTACTTTAGAAGTTACGGTATAAACCGATGGCCGATGCATCCCGCAAGCATGAACGCGGCGATGCGACCGGAGGGAATGTATTATGGAGCTGTATATTTACAAGAGCGGCTGTAAAGCTATGTAAAATGAAATGCAACTCAGTTGGACTTAGCGGTATACTCGTATGTTGCTGTGACACTGTATTCTATGGTGTTGTTTTGTTTTGTTGTGTTTCGATGGTGTACATTAGTATACCGGCACCTACGGGAGCTGGCGGCGCATGTAATTTTTTAGACTGGATTGAGATGCTGCAACAAAAGTTGAAATTAACCGCGAACACGCGTAGGTGAGGCCCATGTAAAGATAATTTCAGGTAGTAAAGTAGTAAATTCTGTAGCTTTGTCTACTGACTTCAAGTTAACTACTTCGCCTCCTTACAAACTTTTTTTAGTCGTATAAGGTGTAGAATAATCACTGAAAACAGATTTTTTTTATTTCTTTGGCCCAATTGTGGTACACAGATCGCACCAGTGGACCAAATTTCTGAGGCCACAAACAGCCGAATCTGTAGGCCTTATAGTAGAATATTAATCGACATTTCCTTTACACTACCTAAATACACTTTCGTGAGGGTGAGACGCAAGCGCACCTGAAACAAGCACATTCAATAAATTTATCAATATTCCTAGGATATCTAAGCCGGGTCCAGGCCCACCCCAGCAAATCGCAGGGCACTGAATAAAGTTATGTGAATGAATGAATGAATGAATGAATATTCCTAGGGGTTATCAAAAAGGTCTGCTGCGAGAATGTATTCGCTGATTCGGCTGTGCATGAAGTCATTCATTCTGTAAACATCACCTTTAATTTGCAGGAAATACAAGTAGCGGGACTATAATAAACATTACTGATATGAAATTGAAACCCTGCGAAATAATGCAGCGTCGACAAGGGCATTCTAGCAAATGCACGTACAATCCCACGTGTAACAAGAAAAGGGCTCCCATTATTTTATTTCGCCAGCTACGATCCACAGAACTCTACAGAATTCAATCGATAGTCGTCTCAGTATATATATGCAAGCAAATTCCAGGTGTGAGCCCTCTTATAGACTATTTGACGTATACTCCGTGTACTGGAGGAACGACGTTTATCCGGCCTAAAGAACGCCATTAAAAGAACTGATACAAAAATTTCCCTCATATGAAGGTGACTTTTATTTGTCTATGTGTGCATTGCGCTTGATTTGAGCATTGGAATATGTGTCCGGCTCAGGGCTTTCGTTTGGTGAAACTGACAATTGGGTGCCCATCCATGTACTTGTGTGATGCAAGTTGTTTGATGATTGACATGTACGTATAATCTTTGTCGCTATATTTCCTGTCTTTCTTGGTATTTTATGTTTTCGTACATGTTGTTGATTTATAGCCTAGAGGTATAGTGTCTAGTTTGTGGCATAAGTTATGCTCAAGAACCTTCCAGGAAATACATGTATCAAATGATTTGCAATAAAGGCTATTATTGTTATTATTAATATTCGCTGCTGATGATAAGTGCGTTTTCAGTTCTAAGTTGTTGCTGAAAGCTGGAGTTCATCAGGGGGTCCATTTTATCGCCATTGTTGGTTGTTTAACATCTTCGTTAACGACTTTCCTTTGGCAATTTCCAAATGTTCGGTGTTACAGTATGCTGACAACACTGTGTTACTGGCATAACATGAATCTTACGAAATGCCCACTGAAATGTTGCAAAATGACGTGTACAATGTAATTCTTTGGTTCACTAACAATGGAACTCTTGTCAACGCCCAAAAAAACACAACTTGTTTGTTTTCGCTCTCCACTCAAGGCTACTGTATTTAACATGCAACTCTACTTACATAAGCCGAACTGTGTTTCTTGAAAATGTACGCCCATTCCATACGTGGATTGTGTTAAATATCTGGGAATATCTTTCGACAGTAACTTATCTTCGCCACAACACTTATCCCTTATTTGTTCATAATGAAGATGAGTCACTTATCTGTTGTTTAATATCAAACGCTTCACGGCCCCTGTTTACAAAAAAATATTTCACGTCCATTGCGTTACGGTGTTTTGAGATACGACATTAAAGTCTTCAGCTCTTGTTCTGGTCGTTGGAGATGCAGGGTAGGCAGGATTATAAAAAAGATTATCAAAAACGTTGCCCGCAATTTCCCTATAGTAACTGCTGCAAATAACGTCCGTGAATTTGGTCTACTGAATTTTCAATCATTGGTTCTCGAAACAGTTGTCGTCAAATATTATTGAAATTTCGCATTCAAACAAAAAAATGCCGCTACAAGGGAACTTCGAAAACACTTCCGTTTTTAGTTCGTCGTTGAGCCACAAGGTATGCATGGTGCAGACAGACGCTGTGCATATGTGCCTGATGTTTTTTAACAAGTTACCGGATGGAATCTTTGACGCGACTTCGAAAAGCACGCTGTAAGAATTATTGAAGGCGCAATGATGAAATTAGTTAACATCGAGAACATTTTGGCATTGTAATATTTACTTCTTCAATTTCTTTTTTTTAGGAGAATAACCAAATGTTATCTTGTCCTTCTTTTTCATTTCTGGTCATTCGTTTGTTTCTTTGTCCTACATGTCTAATCAATTTATGTATGTCTTTCACCATATGTATCATGTTTATAGGCACGGTCCTACAAGTCAACTGAAGCTTAGAACGACCTGTTCGTGTTGTTTTGCATTTGTGGATGACAATAAACATCATCATCATCATCATCATCATCATCATTATTATTATTATTATTATTATTATTATTATTATTATTATTATTATTATTATTATTATTATTATTATCGCAAAAAACTAAGCTGCGTTCACATAAAAAATTCAAGTCAGACGTGGCGGTCCTTTCACAGCACCCATGCATTTTCGATTAATACTCAATTTTGTCCGTATACTGTTTTCTACCTTCGCAAATATATTTTGTTCGTTGATTCTTGTGCACCTATTTCACACGTAACTTTCGCAACATGCCATTTTGAACAGGCAGACTCACCTTAACAAAAGGAAGACCGGCGCGTACTTAGATAAAAACTGCAGACACTCGGCTCCCTTAATGCCGCATAACGCACCACAGCCCCAGATTGTGCGAACGGTACGAATACTTCATTCTTGATGCACAACTCGTTAAATGCAGCGGCTTATATACGCCGCTGCATGATTCTCTCAATGATTCGGCTTCACTGACTGAAAAAGTGCCACTTGTTTTGGTTCCGTTTCTGTTGACCGGGAGAATCGCATATATATAGAAGGAATCGGTGTAGTCCTGATTAATGTAGAAAGCGGTGACTCTTACTGCGGCCCACATAATGGTCCCTGAATGTGGTCATGAATGAAAAAAAGAACGAAAATGTACTCGAACATGACCTCACGACGAAACATGCCCATGACTTTCTTCTACGACGTAACGCGTCATACGTGAGTGATAATAAAAAATAGTAAATGCGGGCACGAAACGCTTCCTGGTCATAGAGGACCGCGTACGAAATTACCGTCAAGTCATACAAGCCTTTTACTCCAAAGAAACTGCAATGCTTGACCGCTTGCAATTGCAGACGCACGTACAGCATATATCGTAACTGACAATTTTTGACGAGCATCAAGTATATATCGCCAACATATATCAGCACATGAACGTCGCTAGAATGTTTGTTCGGGGAGCATTCTTCACGCGAAAGTCTTCGTGCTTCGACACTGCTGAAGATTATTCACAAGTGGGCTTGCTGAAAACGACACGATCAAGCAAAGCGAGTGATACGTGCTTTCAGTCATTGGCACTGTGGATATCGATATGTTGCAGTACAGTGGCTCCGCTATCTGTTTCCAAGGTCGATGTTTTGCGTGACACACGAGTGCTTCTGTGCATTTAATGTACTGGCAACTCCCTTTACACGGCAAGGTTTTTTTTTTTTTTTTCAATATATGCACAGAGGTAATCGCCTGCACGTAAGCGTCTCCTTCATTCGAGCGCCATTATACGCGCTGGACGGCAGAAAATATTGCAGCAACTCCGAATGGTAAAAACACCCGTACATTGAGGTTGAAAGAAAGATTCGTATCGAGTTCCCATGCCTCCTCAACGTATTCGAAGCAATTACGTATACACGCGTCCCCTCTTGTGTTTCGCCTCTTAACTGAAGATCTTCAGCCTCGCAACAACCAGCTGTGCTCGACACACGATCGACGACAGCCCGCTATACATTACCGGCAATGTCGAAAAAAGGGGGAAGTCATTAGTGCAATTAGCGTGTCTCCGCGGATTCAGAGGCAGGGCATAAATAAGGGCGCGAGCCGCGGAGGAGGTGGGGGGGGGGGGGGGGAAGCGAAACTTAACCATTCGCTACAACCTTTTTTTTTCTTTTTAACGAGTGTTGCCGCGTGGAGACCTTGAGAAGAAGAGAGCGCGGATCACTGCCGAATACGCACACACATGCCCACGAAAGGGTCCCACACCCTCGACGGCAATGAGCCCCGTAAAGCTGTCAGCGCAATGCCGAAAACGGAAACGCCGTAGACGTATAGATTCGCGCGCGAGAGAAAGAGAGAGAGAGAGAGACATACACAGCCCTTTCGGTTTCGTGCGCGCTCCCTTGTACGTTATGCGGCAAAGCCAGGAGGCACCAGCAAGCGGCACAACAGCAGCCAGCTAGTTCTCTTCTAGGCTGAAGCTGGTTGCGCCACCCCCCCCCCCCCCCCCCCCGCTCCCCCGTATAGGAAGCACGGCTCGGGCAAAGCCGCTCCTAGACACGGACAGCTGCCGCGGCAAGCGCACGTGACGGGGAAAGATCACGTTCATTTGGGCCCCAATGGCAGAAACAATGCCTTGCCTGCCGTGCCCGAAGGCTGCTCGCTGCCGACGTGATAGCCGCGAAAAGGGGGGTCGAGGGGGGGGGGGAGGGGTGCCGGTCGCGTATAATCCCTCCACGGTAGCAGGCAGCAACTTTTCTCTCGCGCTGCCAAGGCACGGCAGCGGCGGCGTACATACGGGACGCGTATTTCGAGCGGCCATTAAAAAGCCATTACGGCGCTTTTATGGCAACTCATCGATCGGATCTCCCACGGCGGAAATCTCTTTTTTTCTCCGCGGGCGATAAAAATCAGTCTCTCGACGAGCGTCGTCGACGGCGCATGGCTCTTGGGGCCAAAGAGGGCGGGAAAAAGAAAGAGGAAGAAAGAAACAGTGCCACTCGAGGGCTTTCGACGGAGCGCTGTAACTTAATCTCGGATTCCTGCGAGGAACCGAAGCGGGATTTCTCGCAGGAAGCACCGTAATCTGAATGAACGAGGCGCCGTAAAGCGAATTCCGCTCCCCCCCTCTCTCTCTCTCTTATTCTTTCCGAAGAGGTACTTTGAAAGAGCTGTGCCGAACGGGTGCGGGAACGGTCTCCGACATGGACTGTTGATGGACCATTGGGATGCGTATACCTTTCTTGGGAGCGCGATAAATGCATGTTGAGCGTGGCCCGTTGCGCGTCTATGTGCATGCGGACGTTTGCCTTCATCGGCGCCGTCTCTGCTCGTTTTTGAGTAACGGCTGGGCTGTCATTCATCCTGCTTCGCTCGCGTGCGCTGGGACCGCGCAAAATGATACTCCCCAAAGAAACAAGCAAAACAAAAACATGCGCAGCAAATACCGCCGTTTATCGCGGTGCATCGAGTGCGCGTGCACGAGGGGTGACGTAGAGAAACAAGTTCCGTCCGTGTTTTCCATTTATTAACGTTTCCAAGTGGAAATGTCCTTGCTATTCCTTACATGTCTTAATAAACAACCACTCACCCTCAACTTCCACGTTGCAAGCAATGCCAGGAATCAACTCCTCGCGTTTTCAAGAAAGCACCAAAATGCGCAGAAGGGGAGCCCAAAGGTATCTTTGCCCGAAATGGTTCCCGCACATCTTCCAAGACACCCACTTATACGCTGTCACTACTCATTGCACTTGGTTCTGTCTCGCTTTAAACTCAGCACCCATACACAAACAGCGCTGCTCATTGGTCGAGAAAGTATTTATTGAAAGCAAAATTTAGCAAGCTTCCCGGAGCCCAGCTGTATAACGTTCCAACAGCCGTAAACAACTGCACTGCCGCCGCTTCAGAGAAATGGACCCTCCAGCAATGGGTGTTCATCAGTGACTGCAGGAATCCCCGAAACGGATGCTATCCTTCCGTCGACAAGTTTTCGGCGGCCGAAACTGCACCGATAAACACGTGCGCTGTCCACTTACGCGATCAACAGCTTCCATCTGCAATCACTCAGCCATCGCGACACCACGTGACACCCGCGCAGCGGACATGTTCGAGAGGAGGGCCGTTTCCCCATACAGGTTCAACGGCTACTTGGGCTCGAAAATTATGCATGAATAGTTCGCAGCGGCGCGCTCCCCGGCCCTCCCACGATTCCTGGGGACCAATTCCCGAAAAGAGGCCTGCGGGGCTCCCAAGGGGGCAGGCACCCCCGTATGCAGATTTTGGGGCACGAGTGGTCCCACTCGCCCGTTCCACACCACTCCATGCAGGGTTCCCCCTCTCCGCTGCTTCCCACGCCTCGACTTCCCCTGTCAGTCCCTTTCTTTCTTTCCTTCCCAAACTCTAGCATGGCCCCTCTCCCCCAAAAAGGCATTCGTCTTGTCAGATCTACGTCTGTCTCTCCTTTTCTCCTCTCTTCTTTTTTATTCATTCTCTCACCCTCGCTGACCTTCCTGTTCAAGCTCCCACTCACTTGTCCCACTCGCTCACTCTTCGCTTTCGAATCTCGGGCGCTTTCTTTCAGTCAGCATTCGATTCACACCCGCCTCAATCTTTTTCTGTTATTTTTCTGGTGCTCAGAGCCAAGCGAGCCTTCCACTTCGTATGTCCGCACCCCGGCGGGCCAAACATACAGACACTTTCGCAAACAGATACATTGAACGTCGCCGGGAAGCTGCTTTCTCGCCGCCTGAGCCAACAGTGTCTAAGGAAAAGGGAGAGACAAATGTATATAAAAAAAAAAATAAGGAGGAAAAGAGTGCCACGGTAAAGAGCGTCGTTCTCGAAAAGAGGCGAACGCGGACGGCCCCCTCAGCGCCTTCTCAAAACCCCGGGCGGCCGGGTTCTAAGCCCTACGTCGCGCGTTTAGAGGCGCGCGGGGCAGAGCGGAGTGAGAGCTGCTGCTTGTTTGGTTGCCCCTCGTCGAATAAGTACAAAAATAAACACTCCTTCTAAAGCCAAAAGCGCTCATTCAATGCACGCCAGGGATCCCTCTTTGCTCGAAAGACGCGACGGGCCGAGTTAGGCTGCCTCATTCCTCCTCTTATGTTTTTTTTTTTTCCTCTTCGCTCTCGCGTGCAGCAGCGTCGAGGGCTTCTCTTCCGTCTCCACCGACATTTCGCTCGAGTTTTGCTTATTTTTCGTCGCCCTTCAGGCCCCCTTCGCGTGCCTCGCGGCGCCACCGTTGCTGTTTCTCCTGGCTGCTACTCGAAGCCAAGCCACTTCCGAGTCGGCCCTGGTGGCTCCGAGCGGCTGCCAGCAGAACGGCCTGCGCAAACGTAGCGAGCTCAGCCCACACTGCGTGTCAATAGTTGCATGCAACGGCCTCAAAGATGTTAGCCCTCCCTGTCTTTCCTTCCTACTCCCTCCCCCTCAATCTCTCTCTCTCTCTCTTTAGTCTGCAACTCGGGCATATTCGTTTAACCGCGAAAGGACACATTCAACAACTATATGAATCAACTGCGTCGTCAGTAACGGTCTTTCACTATAGCAAGGACTCGTGCAACAAATAAGCAGCAGCAAGCCCTCTCTATATCGTCGCACAGTTTCGCATGCGCCCTGACTGCAAACACGGACATTCGACGGAACGCGAGAGACACTAGACTGCGGTTGAACATTCAAAGGTGATGGTAGTTTCTATTCTGCGTGCCCCTCTGCCAGTATCTAAGTCTTCTTTGCGAGAAGGAAGCCCTAATCACCTAAGAGCAAAAGCCGCGGCTCTGTTGAAGTTACACGCATCCGAACGTTCGCACGCACACGGAGCAGTCGGCATCCTTTAGTGTGACTCAACGAAAATCGAAAGGAACTACTTTGTCGGGCGTAGATACACGTGAGAGGCCCATTCGCGCAGACGCCATCCGGAGCGGTGCGCCGAACTAGCGTGACAGGGTGCAGTGCGTCAGTCGATCGCCGTAGATAGGGACGCGAAAGAGGCCTGTTCCGGCTATCGTTTTCTTTTACTTTCTCAGAATCGGTCGCCTAGACCGCGCCGTGGATCTGCGCGGAGACTGGAATCTTGGACGAGAAAGGGAACGAAAGAGAGACTCGAACGCCCGACGTAACCGTATAGCAGTGGATGCCGCCACACGGCCTAGAGTATCGGTCCAAAGCGCGAGGCCCAGCCCGCCGTCGCAGCCTCGCCGCACTCTCTCCATCTACCCAAGCTTTCTCTCCCGCTTCTCTCCTCCGTCGGTCACACTCTCTGTTCTCTCCTCGCTCTCCGCCTCACGACAGCGCGCGCAGTAATCGTAAAATATGAGCGCCACGGAAGAGAGGGAAATTGATTCGGGGAGGGTGCCGTGGCTGCGTGAAACAGAGCTCGACAGAAAAGAAAGAAAGAAAGAAAGAAAGAAAGAAAGAAAGAAGGGAACGAGGCGTTAAGAGAAAAGCATTGCGGATGTGGAAGAGCTATACGAAAAACAAAGGAAAAAGAAAGTAGGAATTAGACGACTAAGGAATACAGGCCCTATCACTTCCCCTGGCCCTTCCTTGCTTCCTGTTTTCTCCGTCTCTACTCTCGTTCCGACCATATATAGACGGAGCAAATAAAACTGCGCTGGCAGCAGCTCGGCATGCATGCAGGGAGAAACAGCAATCGAAAGAACTGTAAGAACAGCGGTCGGATGAGAATGGCGCATGTAGGAGGGAAAAAAAGTCTTGGTGAAATGAAAGCGCCGCGATGCACGTTGTAATGTAAGCAGTAGTGGGGAAGAAAGCCCGTCGCGACAGCAGTTTTCCTTGGCGTCCATAGTTCACCCTGACGTACGCGATGACGTCGGTTTTCTTCAAAGGCAGCAACGCAGATAGTGATACATCCAATTAAAATGGCAAAACAAGGAACTCTGTCCTTTGCTTTGAAAACGCTTGCAGCCAGAGTGAAGCATATATATATGCGCGCTACACCTCCAAGCTGAATCATGTTTGTCAGGTTGAGGCAACTTACCATTAGTGCAGTTATAGAACAAAATGAACGAACAAGAAAAAAAAGTAATTTAATGAATGAATGTCATCATCCAGGCTTTCCACCTGACCATAAACAGCCCTAACTTTCAAACTATAGGTGCACAGGACCATGTCGAGGCGCAATAAGTGCGTTTCTACTATTTGTCTGATGGAAACATTTGTCTGATGAAATAGTCTGTTGTGCTCGTTTCAATTACGCTTAAGCGTAAACATTAAGAACGCGTTGCTTGCCGGATCCCCGCGCGCTTAGAGAAGCCAGATGTGCAGTTACTCAAGAGTTAAAAAAAAAGAGCAAGAAACGTCAATAATATATAAGAATGCAATGCTTCAGCGTCATTTACAAAATGCATCTCAAACACTAGGAGGACCGATTCTGAGCCGCTTTCTATAAGAAAAGGAAGAGTTTCCCCGAGCCTCGGTTCTCGGATGGTTATTCTACAACTTGACCGCAAGCACACACAACCAGCGTCACATTCGCCCGCGGGCATGGGCCAGATGGCGCAATAAGCGCACCGCGTCCACCTCTGACACGGTGCCGCGCTCCGAACCAAGAGTGGCTACACACACGGCGCGATACGGCGCCGGGGTCCTTTCTCTCCTTTGACCGAAAGTGCAACATAAGCAGAGAAAGAGCGTCCACCTCTTCATAGGTACACATGCGAACACACACACACACACATTATATATATATATATATATATATATATATATATATATATATATATATACGCACACACACCGCACGGCGGGTCCCGAAGAAGAAAGGCGTGGCGCGCGTGGTGGCGGCGAGCTTATCTGGAACGGCGCGGATAACGAGCTCGTTGGGACAAGCAGTTTCCACTGCTTTTTATGGGCCCACAAACGAGCCGTTTCGCCGCCACGGCCTATGGCGAAGCCACGTCCGCGGGCTATAGCTGCCTGTGTACCGTGTATAGTACACACACACACACACACATAGACGCGAGCGCGAGCGCGCGCTGGCGGCATAGGTGGGCCGCGCCGCCGTGCAAGAGAGACCTGCCTGAGCAACCGGCGGCGGCGGCGGCTCGCAGTGCACAGAGCGCGACAAGAGCGCAAACGAGTTTTTTTTTTTTTCTTTTTTTTATCTGTCGGTCGTAATTGCGACTGCACCAATTGCGCACCACCGCCCGTGTCACGTGCACGATAAGTGCCGGCGCGGCGCTGGATGACATGCAGAGGGGCTTTAGAGACATGCTGCTCGGTGCGCCCTCTTTTGCTTTACGCTTGCTCTTCTTTGCTTTGTTCTTTTCGTATATATTGCTAAGAGGAAGAAAAAAAAAACATTCGGTTCAAAGGCATCGGTCCTCGAGATACCCATACGCAGATGCGGGTAAATACATTCTCTCGCATCTTCTGTACTGCAAGGTGATCGCTACAGATGGCTTTGCGAACACGATGACCGCGCACTTGTTAAGTGAGGTGGCCTATACGTCGAATCGTTACGAGAGCGACTGCGAAAGTCATCGCGCGTTTATTTCGCCTCTTGTGCTTTTACCAGCTGTCGCTGAAACGGCGGCGCCATGTCGTCGCGCTGTCGTGGTAAGTACGAGTGATGCACGTTCCTGCAGTTTATGTGATGCAGTTGTTGATCTCCAGCTGGACATTGGTCGTGAACTGGTGAGCTTAGATGGCGCTATATTTATGAAGAACTGAACGTATAGCGGCGTATAAGCTGACGTCCTAAATTGCAGCCATTCTTGCGCATAGCATGAGTTGGATGCTGTTAAAGGTATTTGATTCGAAGGGCAGATGGAAAAAGAGACCGATGTCCTTCTTAAATGGAAAATCACCGATGCCTATATCTCTCTCTCTCTCTCTCGCTTTCATTCAGTGTCAAGAAATTATTTCATGCCTCGCATTTCTAGTGCTGTCAATATAAGCGCCACCGTCAGTAGTCACTTATTTTATTTATTTATTTTATTTAGAAATACTGTCAACCCTCAGTTGAGGGTCATAACAGGGAGGGATGTTTCATATGCGTTCATACAAGACAGCCAGATACAAAAGAAATATGCACATGCACTAGAGTGTCCTACGGATACAATACAAGATGCGATATACAGACTGTGCTGTGGGTTTCATTATTCAAACACCATAAAAGCTTCGCGAAACTGATCGGCCGCCGGCGTCAGAATGGCGATGAAAGTGTTCCTATATGTTTCGGTTTACGATCATATAGAGAGGAAATGTTTAATAAGTTCGACCACTCCTAATTTTCAAAATTCCGTGGTAAATTATAGCGTACGAATGAAGCAATGGCGCAATTTGAAATACGATGCGCGTGCAATGCCGGTAGACAATAAAAACTATCAAGTGCTGTTCGAAAACTTTGCATTCAGCAATTTTTCTAGCTTTCATTATTACGATGCATTGAAGGGTGCTGCAATCTTGTATACTATTTTGTATAGTAGAGCCTGGACAAAGCACTTGCAACTACCTCAACGAATTGTCAACCAAGAGAATATGCGTTAATGTGTGACATCGTGCATAAACGTATTTCGTGACAAACGGCAAACTGACTTGCATCTGCATATATACATATTGACTACAACATGTGAAAAGTACAGCAATTCGTCTGCAATCGATTCGACCACTCTAATGTCAGCAAAATTAACAATGCAGCTTTTCACACTGGCTTTTCTTTTTTTAGTATAGATATGACATGTTCAGGGAATGCACGCACATTTAAATGACTCGCCCACTCTTTTTCCCACTCGATTATATTCAGTGGAAGGCCATGCACAGGAACAGAAAAATCACATAAAACACTAGTTTCTGAAAAACAACTTTAATCCCTTTTTACGGCCTGTGTACGGGCTTATAGACAGGTCCGTATTTAGACATATTTCTTGACGAGACAGGAACACATCACGAAGAAATACAGCTATATTCTACAGCACGATAGACTCGAACAAAGATTGTACCCCCTTAACTCACCTGAAATTCAACTGAGAAGACGCAGTAATTTTAAGGACACTGCAAACGAACACCTGTATTAACGGCACCCTATTGCATAGGATATCTCTCCAACCCAATTTTGCCTAGTACCGGCCATCCTGCGACACATAGCAAGGGAATACTCGGGCCCCGCGGGACCACGCAATAACCGAAGATGGCAGATGAAAAGAACACCCGAATAAGACAAAACAGAAGAGAACAAGGAAAAACTGTGGGAGGACCGGACATGCTGTCCTGCCTAGGGCTGGATGACGAAAGAAAGTGGGTTGACCGGCCCAGGGTGGCAGCGAGAGCCCACAGATTCCTGGAATGAGGAAGCCGCCCACCATCGGGCTGCAAGTATGATGCGTACGTTCTATTCTTGTATAATAAATTCTTCAAGCAATTCTACTGATAAATGGTGCACGTGACACGATTATGCATCGCGCGGAAGAGTGCGCGGCTGTGCGTCGCTGCCGTTATGCAGCAAGTCAGATTCGTCAAACTGGTTGCGAGTGGCGGTGTCATTTGCAAAATATCAAAGCGTCGCACTGTACCTTGCAAACGTTCAGACGAAACACAATGACGAACATGTGGACGAGAGAGAGCGCGAACCGCGCACCAGGACGTGCGCAACGATTCACAGGCTGTCCTCTAGAGGGCGCTTAATGTCACAAACAGAGGGAAAGGGAAGCCCGCGCGCGCGGCGAGGGCGCGTAATCAAAGGATGCCGGCTGAGCAGAGGGAGAGGATGCAGCGCGGAGCCACTCTTTGCGAGAAAAAAAAGAAAGCCCAACAGCGGTGAGTAACCGGGTGGTAGCCATGGCAACGACGCGGTGACGTCACTCGGTCGCAACGTGGAGCGAGCGGACAACCGGCCCTCCGGCATGTGCGGAGAAGGATCGATGCAAAGTGGGGAAGCGGCGCGCCAGGAGGACCGGCCCACCACGACGAGAGGGTGCGGGCCGCTGAGGAACCGCCTCCTCGGAGGACCGCCGGCCGCTGCCGCCCCTCCGAGGGCTCTCCGTCTCGGCGAGACGAAAGGGCGATGCTGAGAGTCACCGTGCAACGACTGGCCGTCACCCGGCCTAACAGAGCGGTGACACAAGAAGAGGAGCAGAAGGAAGACGCGACGTGTCCAAGCTGTGCCGTAAAGGCCGATCCACACGACAGACCAAATCTGCGGGCCGATCGGTCACGTGATGCGACGTCACGGCCCGCCGCGGTCCGGTCCGGCGCAGAGCACATCCACACGGCGGACCGCCATCGCAGACGGCAGAGCAGACCAACCAGCTACACTCTCGGCCAGAGTGTTATCATTGTAATCATTCCGGCTCGAGTCCCACAAAGCCGGGAACTGCTCAACGAGGCATACAAAATGAAAAAACCTCCTCGTCACTCCAAGAGGACACAGTGTTTAAAAAATATATCTGCTGCACGCACGTGCAAGCGGAACGGCGGACATGAAACGACTGGCTTGACTGGCTTTTGCTGAGCCGAAAACTAGATTGCATTTGGCTGAAGACACTCTGTTGCCGGACAACATTCGTTGGCTAAGCCAAAATCGCTGCGGTTTGCATGCGGTCCGCCGCCAAAGCGGAAGTGGGAAAAGTCTCGGCGATTTGTTGGACCGCGAGGGCTGCGGTCTTGCGCGGGCCAACGGCGGTACGCACGAACTGGTGACGTCCTATCACGTGATGCGCGGACCGCGGTCCAAACGAGCAAGTAGGTCCGTCGTGTGGATCGGCCTTAACGAGTCTAACTTTTAGACCGCGAGTCCGCGGTCTAAATGAAACGGTGGGTTCGATCTATGTTGCAGCAAACTGATCGCACTGTCCCTATTCCAGTCATTTTTCTTCCTTTTTTTTTTCAATTCCGTGGTTTCGCAAAATTTAATAAAGCTTATCATGCATGAACACATGTGATTGCATCTGCCGCTGTAAACGAAGGAACAGAGGACAGGTTTAAAGAAAAAAAAAAGGGGGGGGGGCGGGAGGAAGCCCATTAAAGATAATCACCAAATCACCAAGCTCAAGAGGTAGCTGCAGCACAGGGCAGATAGAAAAATAAGTGTTTTGCAAACGTCGTAAATCTTGCAAGCGCTCACGAATCGCTAGATATTGTCTGAAATATACTTTTAAAAATCTGACACATAAAATTCTATAAGCCAAGAACAATGGGAAATTAGGTCACCTAAATTACTTCGGAATTTTAGTGTGAACTTATGACCTGAAAAAGAAAACAAAGGTTGTTAAAAGTAGCATTAGTGCCTTAGAAGGAATTATGCGATTCCAGCAGCAGAAACTAAGAATACTCAATACGGGCCAATTTGTACAGCTGGCTGAATTAGTGAACGGTATTGAGGGAGAAGAGATAAATGACATTATACTGACCAAGTATGTCCAAACAACTTTTTGCCAGAGGAAACATTTCATATTGTAGACCGAAAACCACGGGACAATGAAAAAACCATCGAAATAAGGTAAAAAATTATAAATAAATAGAGAGAACTTGGTCTCAGCAAAGCTAACCGCACCTGCGTCCAACTACGGCCCCTGAAGGAACGCTTACATTACCACCTCCGCCTCTGTGACTCAGATCCACGGAACCGCCTACGAATAAAACCAGCAGCCGATACCAAACAACACATCTGGCCTCGAAAGCGAGTGGTCAAGAAATCGCTGCTGCCGAGCCTACCCGTATAGACGCACGGGAGAAGTCACGCTAAATAGGTACATACGGCACCCACAAAAGCGCCATCTGCGTTCCCCGATCTCTTTGTCCTCAGACTCCGCGTTCTCCGAAAGCGCCTCGCGAATGCGTCCAGATGTAAAGACGTCTATGGTTACACAACGCCTATACAGAAATGGCATCCCGCGTGGCTAATTTCTCAGACGTATACGCTACGACAGACGTTCTTTTCTTGGCGCGCAGATGATTCAAGATAGCAAACGCAACGTGAAACTCTTCTTCGTCTGCTTCCATGGACGCACGGTGTCCTGCGAAAAAAAGATCTGTCGGACAGCGGGTAGCTTTGCCATGCGCTTGACATACATCGCATCACATATTGCCCACCGCAGTTCGGAAGAGGATGACGCGTTTCACAAAACGGGGGGGGGGGGGGGAGGGGGGGCAGGGGGGAGGTGCCTGCAAAATACGGATACTGAGCGCAGGCCGCATATAGTACACATTACGTGCAATGGAGCCGCTTTCCCTTGCCCGCCGTAGCTCCCTGCGCGCCCCCTGCGTTATACAATACGGCGGGAAACTGCAGCACACTCGAGCTCGCATGGCTACCGGGGGCCCACAACGTGAAGAAGGGGAACAGCGGCCATGGCGGCGGGCGGCTGCCGTCTCGGGCGCGTTGCTGCCGCAGTAAACGAGATTTGTAGCGTCGTTAGCCGCAGCCGCGCGTTCGTCGCGCGTACGGCCGAGATACCCGAGGCAGCGCCGTCGCGTGTGAGCTTCCTTCCTGCATCTCGAGCGCGCCGCCCTCTTCTTCCCTCCTGCGCGTCAGCGCCCACCCTTGCACCATTCATCTTGGAAACTTTGAACGGAAAGCGCGAACTTTACCGCCGATAGTGCACCACAAACGCACAGGCCGGCGCTAGCACTTAACGCGCGCGCCCTAAGTGCTTGCTTGTTTGCGCGAGCCTGACGACGACGTTAAGTATATTTAGTGATACTTCTTGAGTCCCTCCCCTTCTGGCTCATCACTCCTCTTCTCTCGCTCATTTTTTTTTTTAAAGATATTGCTACTACTGGCTGTTGACTTTCTAAGTTCTAGCTTACGATGCGGAGCATGAAGCTGGAAAAGAAGAATGCGCATACATCTTTGGTGGCTGAACTTGCGGACAACTCCCCGTCGCAGTGATGCGAGAGACATAGGGGTGTTTTCTCCCCACATGTATTACTGCGCCAAGTAGCCCGGCAACGCTTGACAGGGGTTTAACTTCCACGGAGGAGATGGTGAATCAGCGCAGTTTCGACGTCCGACTGTTTTGCATTTGTCAAAGTGCGGAAGAGAAAAGCGACAAAATAACCCACACTGAGTGCTGCATTTTATGCGCAATTTAACAATTTAATGATAAGCTTTGTTGTTAACATAATGCTTATGTTTCTCGTGCCCCAGCTTAAACTAAATAAAATGAGACGTCGGAATTATTTTCAGCTGAACTGTTACTTGCGCACTCTTAGCCTTCGTTACCCCTTCGTTGCCAAGGAAAGATGACCGCGAGTATAGAAACGGTGCGGGTGAAAAGCGATGGACGCAGCGACGCGCATGCAGCGTAAATGGGTTTCTTGCAAGCTCAATCTCGCAGGAGAAAACACTGACGACTGAAACGAAACAAGCTTCTACTAATACTTAATTTTTAGCGCTTCAAGCGTTTTCCGAAAGTCCAAGTGGCCCGCGGCTGAGTAGTATGAACATAGCTTTCATTAATAAAGACATCGATTCAGCCTTTTGGAGTCTCGCTGTCGGCTTCGTGGTCGGAACACCAAAAGTCACAAGACCGCTACTCTTCACCAACGTGCCCTTGTTGTTAGAGTTTTTAGAAGTCACTTTGAGTATGCTGAGAAGTACGTGTGCATTTTTGCCTGGTGAAAACAGAACCAAGAATTATTGTATATAAGAATGCGTTATACATACATATCTGTATGACATCGTATGTAATTTTCTCTCTTGTAATACTTTGTGCGAGTTATCTATAGATTTCGTGCAATCTAACCTGCACTTCTCTGTGGCGACAGTCCATGTTTTGAGAACTTATCGTAACGTTACCTTCTAATGTGTTTCTTTGAACCTTGTGGTGTTGGGTAACTTGGGATACATTTTCACGCTACTTGTGCAAGAAGAAGCAGCTAGTACACTATCTGTTAGTGCCCACATCTCCTTATTTATTCAAAGGAATAATAATAACAAAAAACAGCGCCTTAATCATGGCTGTTGTCATATTAACACATCAAGAACTGCCCGTGCCATAATAAAGCGTGTCTGAGAAGACAAAGTAAGTGAGAGCACGGACAAAATAAAAAACGGCTAAGGGGACACCAAGTTTATTGCATTTCATTTGAATGTGGCATAAGTCGCGAGCGACGACACAATGTTATAAGCCGCTGTTACAGATTCAGGAAAAGCAGCAGCGCTAGTCGCCGTGCAAAAGCTAATGCGTGCCAGGTAAAGATGAAATTACGCAACACCCCTGCAAATGGCCTTCTCGGGTAATGATTAATAAAGCACTACTTTAATAAGCGGAAAGATCGCTGGAAACCCGCTATCACCGCAATAACGAGCGAATTCCTGCTTTAGGTGGTACACATGCAGTGGCATACAAATATAATTAAAGCAAAAGTAGCAACGCCCTAATTACTTTTTAACGGCTGGCGTCCAAGAGCCACGTCAACTCAGCGAGTTAGAGATAAATAGCAAGGACACCCTATAGCCGCTATTCAATGTGCTCTTTAACGCACATTTCAAGCTAACTAGATTTGGCAAGTTCACGAATCCGGCGTTTTGGACACTGCTATTTGGGCAGGCCACCGCGACAAGGCTACAAAATACATATATGTACAATGTACACGTCAGAGGACTAATGCGTTTAAAGGGTACTGGATAAAGCGAGAGCAAGCAAAACGAAACAGGCGACCCTAAATTTCAAAGCCATGGCGCACCACAGTGCGCCTTGGACATGCTATAACCTTGCCGACAGAGGCGAAAACTAACAGGAAGAAGCGGCCAAAGGTGCGATAGAACCTACCTCGCGTGACTATCACTGCTATACCACCAGAGATCGCCGCTAGGCAACGAAAATAATTTGTAGAAAGAAGGCAGCGCGTTGCACGCGCAAGAAAAAAATAATATACATATATTATACAAGAAGAAAGAAGACGGACGCGACTCTTCTTTTTGCAACGCGGTCTGAGAAACCGGTATTTCCAGACGCCTCTGGCAGGCGGCGAAGCCTCGCGCGAGGGCGGGCAGATGGCGCGGCGAGCGTCGGACAGCAATGCAGCCATTGCGGCGAGCTCGCCGCAATCTGGGAGGGATGAGTACTCCGAGCAGTGGAAACGAGCGCACGTCGGACCGCAGGTCAGCAGACAGGTTGGCGATTCGGCCGCCGCGACAAGTTCTCCACCCACGTCGCTGCGTCTCATCGTCAGAGTTCTCGCCCGTCGAGCCTCAAGACCAGCAGCACCGAAGACAACATACGCCGCGCGACACCGCAGGTAGTGAGCTGGTCTATAAGCTGGCCCTGGCTGGTCTCGAGACAGCGAGCGAGCGAGCGAACGAGCGACCCGGAGGCGGCGGCGTCTCCTATGCTAATGGCGCCCGCAAACACGCCCGACACGTTTGAAAAAGGTATCCGTCATAGTACCACGAGCCAGCCTTTTTGACTTTATCATCATCTCCTTCTTCTTGCGAGTCAACCCCATACACCCCCCCCCCCCCACACACACGCACGCACACGAACCGTCCCTCCTCCTACACGACACACCTATATGCCCCGAGAAGCAGCAGCAGAAGCAGCAAAAAGAGCTGCTGCAGCAGCAGCCGGGAGCTGAGCAGCGTTTCGGCACGCTTTTCTAGCTCGCTAGCGCTTTTAGTGCGCTGCGCAGTTTTGTTCGCTTCTTTTAAAGCGCGGCACGGTCGGGGAGGCTCGTTTGACAAACTGCGGTGCCACTTCTGAGTCGGTGCGTTTCAAAGCGGCCCCGAAGGCAGCCGGCGACGCGACTCTTGGGGACCGCCGAAAGAGAAGTCGACGTCGCCGCGCCTCAGCAGTCGGAAAAAGAGAGCCGCGGTCCGCCTACGTTTTCAGGGCCAAAGAACCGGCTGCTTCTATTTTGCCCACGGAGAGACGGCGGCAGCGAAAAGAGATCCGGAGAGGAAAGGTGGAATACAAAATTTCTCGACACCCGTGCGTCGCCTCACGCATTCACTAAATGCGGCCTCTCCAAGACGTTGCTGGACGCGGACCTACTCAGCCGGGGGAGGGGGGCATGCCGCGCCAAGAAACCGCGCATGGTCGCGGAGATGACACGGCGGCTAGAAGTCGAGTACGCATAATGCGCTATACGGCACAGTGGCAAAGCTTAACAAACAGAAAACGAATTGCGTGGGTGTATAGGGTGGGCCGCAGAAGCGTTCATTGCCTGAAACGAAAACAACCATTCATTACCAGTGCTTTTGCAGAGTATAACCATAGTCACTCGCAACGTGATGCACCGTAGCTTAGCTTAGCGCTGCTGCCACGGAGGGGGTTTGGTAAGGCACGTTATGCCTCCGCAACGTCTGTCAAAGCGAGTTTTGTCCGCACGAGAAGTAACACGACGAACATTTCACTGAGTAAACGCCGGTGTTGAAGCATTAATGTATGCGTAGAGGGGAAGCTCGCATGGCTGTAAGAGCTTATTATAATCTATTCCGAGTAAGTAATGTGGAAACCTCCAGTGGGCAGAGTGAACACGAGACAACAACAACGACCGGCTTTGAAAAATGATGATCAGAAAGCTCTAGAAGCGAACGAGAGCAGCTGCTCGCAATCTGTGCATTCATAATGAAAGAAATTTCAATATTATTGTCCTACGCTGTTGCCACTAGTTCAATTAGGTTCCAAAACGGCGAGCACGAAGGCGGCGCATTGCATCTTTAAATCATAAAAAAAGTACAATGAAAGTTCCCGCGGCTTGTAAAACCAACCTGTAGGCTACGCAGTCGTAGTGTATACGCAGCAAAGGCAGAGCGCCACTGCATAAGTAAGCCGCATGACATTACTATGTTTACCGGAAACAGTCCCTCCCATCTCGTTTCCTTTCCTGACGCGACTGCACCGACTGCACCGAACGGTGAACGATGCATTACAGCCGCTCTCATCTTGCGCCGGCTAACCGGAAGCGCTAACACCAGGACTACGCAACACAGTAGGACCTCTGTTTACGATTAGAGAGCATAGAGATTGCCCGCATGGCACCTCTATAGAGCGCGTCGAGGTGAACGTACAAGCCCACGAAGCTGGCAGGTCGTTAACCATGCATGGGGTCGTTATAATCCTCGTCCAAAGCTACTCCTTTTCGCTTTTCGTCAGTGGTCCGAGCGGCCCGCCACCAACGTTATGGCCGAGTTTGGCCGGCCGTGAAGGGCGGATATGAGTGGAATGCCACCTCTGTTAACGGGACGTTCTCGAGAAAGATATTACTTTCCTCGAAAAAAAAAAAAAAGAGTAGTTCCTGCGTAAACAGTCTACACGTTAAGTAGGAAACATGTGTAAACCTTCAGTGTGTGTGCGCGCATATACAAATACGTGGTACATATTTGTCAGTGGATTGTATAGTATAATTTATGTATTCTATGGATCCACCACGAGCCAGTCAATGGCTATGGATCCAGCGTCTCTCTCCACTTATTGAATATTCCGTTGTTTTTTTTTTTCTCCTGGCGTAATAGTTCTGCGGAAACCCGCAAGGTGAAGTATTAAGGGAAAATGAGACATCCACCCAATCGTAGCAATTGCTACAAAGGAAACACACACGGGATCCTCGAAAGAAAAGCCTCGCAGTTGAAAAAACATTCTTCCTTGTCTCATTTTCCCTTAATTAATTACTTCTCTCCACCTTGGGGGCTTCCGCAGAACTATTACGTCAAATTCTTGCCTTTGCTTCGAGTTGTTGACAAATTCGGCTTTGCCCTGCCATCTGCTAGCCGCCTGGTTAGCCCAGATAGTAGAGCGGCTGCCCCGGAAAGGCGGTGGTCCCGGGTTCGAGTCCGGACCAGGACGAATGTTTCTTCAACCGCGAGGCTTTTCTTTCGAGGAAGGCGTATGGATTTCATTTGCAGCAATTGCTACGATTGGGTGGATGTCTCATTTTACCTTAATTTTTTTTTCTGATGAAAGAAATGTTGCATTTAATCTCGTTGCACAATGAGCAAGGAATAGAATCGTGCGAGGTGAATCGCTACAATATACCCCCCTAAAACTTTGAACTATACATTCCGCCTCGTTGACTCCATGAAGTACACTGATAGCTATATGTAGTGCTCGTATCAGCCAATCGGTAACCAGAGCCGGCTCCGTGCTTCAGAGAAGGGTTCGCCCGCTATGCGCTAGTGATACTTCCGTAAAGCTGCCACTCTGTCCGAGAGGCACAGAAGGCTATTAGTATTAGATTAGATTAGTAGGCGATTAGCTAGCAAACGACCACAAAGGAGTGTCTCTTGCGGTTCCCTGTTGCGACTGGCCGACGTGACCCACAACTTACGCCGCACTGCGCGGAGGTGGCGACATGGAGTCCAGAATTATAGTGAGCCCACTTACGGCGATACCGCCTAAACAATACTCAATACTTATAACGGTAGTCACCGCCGAGTACGCCGTACGAATTGCGTAAGATCAGCCATGACATTTATTTATTTATTTATTTATTTATTCATTGACACGAAAGCGTCAAATGGCCCATTGAGCGAGAAAGCCGGCGGGGTACCATTGGCTATACGACGCCACGTCATGAACGCGCCTCGCGCTGGCTCGCGCTTGCTGGTTCTGACAACGCGTATGCCGCTACGTGGAGTCTGAAGCATATACATCGTCGGCGGCCGCAACCTCGGCAGTAGCGAAACGTGGCCGTCCACGCCGGTGCACCGCAGACTAAGGGAGCGGAAGAACGCAGCAAAACGAGCGAAGAGGTAGGCAGCGAAATACGCCATCGTCGTCAACTCTCCCAATACGCTTACACGGTGGGCGGAACGAGCATTAATTACTCGCAGCGCAAAACTCGAAGGACCGCCCGGCTGCTTCAACTGGACATTGATGCCTTCGCATTCACAACTCATAAGTGATCAGGTGTCCTCTTATTCATTAACTTAGTTAGTTAGTTAGTAGTGATACCCTCAGGGCTTCCTTGTGAAGCATTGTAGAGGGGAGGGGCTACAAAGTAATGACGCAAGTACAAAATACACCAGCACACAATGCGTGTAAGGAAAAATGACTTATTTAGCAGCATTGTTACTAATACATATCTTATTTTAACAATCAACAGTTTCGCTGTTTTTGCAATCATAATGATTGGATTGCATTAAACATAGCCTGCTTCTCTGTAATCACGCTATGAAGTTTGGCGATGCTCTTTCTCACTGTGCGTTTATACGATTGATCTTTTACATGCAAATCAACAACATCGAAAAAAATTTCCGTATGTAAGCTTTCAAATAAAGTTGCTTTCCTTGCCATTTTATATGTGGAGTTTATGTTGTGGTTCTGAACGACAAACCAGGGCCCGTATTCATAAAAAGCTCTTAGGCTATAGAGTTGTTCGTGAGAGAAAATTCCAGTCAATCCTGACGTTAAACATGTAATTAGCGAAGGTGACCGGCCAATGATAAAGGACACTTACAAAAGAAAATACTTGTGAATTTAGCCCCAGAGAGCGTATCCCCATTTATAGATGCATTGAAGCGTTGCGCAGTTCACTCGTGTTCACTCCTGATAATGTCTGTAAAACAAGGTGTTTGGGCGTACAAGTAGGAACATACTAATGCGCGGCGTCGGTTTTACAAAATATTCGAAAAGTGATGGCAAATACAAAATTATCGTCAGCTCCGTCATCACGTCCACTGCAGATCGAAAGCCTCTCTCAGCGATCTTCAATTACGCCCGTCTTCCGCCAGCTGACCCCACCTTAAGCTTGCACATTTCCTACCTTCCTAACTTACATATACAATCAACATGTATATCCCTTTGCCACACATGCACGCGCACCTGCACACGTACGGAGCTGCTTATCAAAGTTCGATAATGAAAACAGTGGCATTGATTATGACAGATGTGTGCTAAACGCACGTAAAACGAGACAGAAAAATAGTTTCGTATTTGTTCTGCGAGTGCCATAAGTACACTGAAAGAACAATATGGCGGCAAAATGGAAGTGTATTGTGAAACAGTTTTCGTCTTACAAGAGAAAGCTATCGACCAACGAATGCAGAGCTTTCAGCCTAGCAGTTAAGATGGGGGAAGCGCAACGTTCACTAAGCCTCGTACAACGCGATTGGGCTCTGAAAAGTTCTGCAGGGAAGGAAGGTGGCTACGAAAGCGAAATAGCACCGCCCATTTTTTTTTATAAGTGGCCACGCCTTTCTCTATGTTCCTGGAGCAGGCTGACGCATTCGACCCTCAACTTCTCCGACGCCACACGAGATGGAGGAGCCATAGGACCACGCACGGCTGCATTCCATTAATGACAATCACTGACCAAAAAAGTAAACAAATAAGAAAGAAAGAAAGAAAGAAAGAAATAACGAAGGGAAGGAAAAAGCAATCAAGCAATTATCTGAACGAACTGAAGAACGCGCAGCGCCGGCTTCATCGATAAAACGGTAATCGCTTCTAAGAACGGCAGCACTCCAGCAAGCGTTCCTTTTCACTGACAGACAAGGAAATGAAAACAATGCAGATGGAAACCAATGTCCCTTACCAGCTTCCTTGTCACCCACCCCAAGTAGTGAGAGAATCCACTAACCCCCTCGACCCAAGTAGTGTGCGACTTCAAGGAAAGAGCAACCTACCCTCTTGCCGAACACGCGGGCAGCAGCTCTCCCCGCAGATGCGTCATTTGCGTCCACTCCATTTATCCCGCGGAGTCCGACGAAGGAGAGAGTGAGAGAGAGAAGAGAAACCTCTCTCAGATGAATAAAAAAAAAAAAACTCGGGGAGGGGACCCCCACGACAGACGCGAGCGAGCGCGCGCGCGGAAGAGAGAGACACGTCGGCCCGCATCACGAGGCTAATTGAAGGGAGGAAATACACTTAGTCGCTATGCGCTGGCGCTGCAATTGCATCGATCGTCGCGCGGCTGACTGCCTGCCTGGCCAGCTTGCCTGCTAGTCCTTGCTGGCGTGCTCGCCCCGTCTCTTTTCCCAAGCGAACTCATTATGCAGCCGCTCGGTCGAAACAGAAACAGGCTATTGGTCGTGCCGCCGGCGACGTCGTAGGGCACGTGACTTGCTCCCTTCCTTTGCCACACACTGCGAGTGCACGATGGTTGGGGGGTTCCTTCTAAGAAGGCCGACGCGCAGCGCAGCTAACGACGCGCATTAAGGCCGGCTTGCGCTATCGATCGTCTTCTTCAAAGTGGCCATTCCACCGACGTCTCCGCCGTCAGCATCCACGCAGCGAAGGAGCGGCGCCTTTTCTGGCGGTACAGCAGTCCGTTCCCGCGCCCAGTCGGCGTGGGATCGGGACGGCACGATGTGCTGGAACCGTTGGCGCTGGAACACGATAACTGTGGCCGTCGCTTCTGTTTGAGAAGTGGAGGGTCTATTTTGGAGACGTGCATGTTGTTAGCATTCAGGCAAATGGCGTTCAGAGCACCCTGCCTGCCTTCCCGCTCCCTACGAAAGAGCTAACGAAAGAATCTTAAGTGCACAGGTCTTTTAAACAAGATACCGACAGTTGCTCGTCTCGAACGCTTGGCTTCTGGAAACGTGCAATGTGAACGGCCAGTCTGCCCGGCTGTGCGCGAGTGAATCCTGCAAAGTGAATTCGGTAGCAGAAATGCAGTGCATGGGGAGTGTCTTCTAATAAACTCGTTGCATCTACCAGAAACAAAGAAACGAAAAAAAAGAATACGTCATGCTTTGAACGGTATGTCCGCTCACAACCGAAAACCTCAGACGTTAAAGTACACTTACTGACATACGTGTATAAACTATCCTTACAAATGCATATTATGGGGTACCACGGAGTATATAGCATCCCTTACACACCCGCGGCGCACAAAGAAAGAAATGTGAGCAGAAAGTGTGCAGGTTCATTCGATGACTTTTCTTGTTATTGTTGTTGTTGTAACTTTCTATATAACGAATTCATATTATCACCTTTTTCACTTCAATTTAAAGTTTTACAGAAGTACCAGTCTCAGTTTCATGAATTGCGAAATAACTATAACGGGAACACAAATAACTTTCGGGAACGCGGAAAGTATTCCGCCTGAACAAGATAAGGGCGCACAAATCAAACACGAAACAAGTTAGTGAGTTAGAGAGTCATTTATATTTATTGCACGTTACCAAGCCAGCGTCAAAACAACGAAAGCTGTTTTCCGCCGGCCAATCATCAGAAGGCCCTGCTTCTTTTCTTCCGTCCGAAACTTAATACATAAACGATGGTGGTAGGAAGCGAGCTTCATCAATTATTTGCTATGGGCTTCGGTCTTGACTCACTAGACGAACAGAGTCGCGATGGAAAAAGCGAAGAAGCAAAGGCAAATGAACCACCGCGAAACAAGACAGGCGTATCTTGAAATGGAAGACAGCGTATGCCAGTACCTATAGGTATGTGCGTGTGAATCTAAAGCAGATCGATAGAGATCGACTACGTTATAATGCAAGAGGGCAAGCTCGCCGCATTATCTATGGCAGTCACAGTTACACACCGCATCACGCCGCCGCGCCAGCGGCCTGTGCCGTGAGAGGCATAGCGTAGGCATACACGCACGGCGAGTTGGGCATATAATACCCAAAGGAATGTGGAAACACCGAAACGGGAATTCCATATAGCGGCACGTACGCCCCTCTCCCTCTACCACCTCTTCTCTCCCCCCTCGCCCATCTCTCTGTCACAGTCACATACACTTCTTCCGTCACCCTCGCCCATCTCTCTCTCCCACAGTCACATCGACAAAGGCAAGCATTGCACACGGATCCGGAATGGGCGTCCATTATACTCGCTCACTGCTCCAGTGCACCCGAGGCTTCTTTGCGCATGCCTGCGTGCACGCGGAAGTTACAGCAGCACACCCGTGGTCATGCTGCAGCCGTGCACTACACCGCGGAAAGGAGAAAGCGTGCCGTGTGCTGTAGAGGTGAGGGAGAAGAGGAGGAGGAGAGAAAGACGGGACAGCGGTCGTCACAGCGGTGTGCCACCAAAGCGCTTTCTTTTTTTTTTTTCTTTTTTTGCCTTGCTTGGTTGGGCGGCGTGCTTGGCTTATTCACTTATTTTTTACGACACCGCAGAAGCCGTAAAACTTAATCCCTTCTTGTCTCCGGCTCATAAAATGTTTTATGGCGTCGGCCTTGCCGCCTCCCATATAGACCGAGTCCGGGAGGAGAACTCTTGCCCCCCGTATATATAGTGTACGGCTAGCGGCTGCGCAAGCGTCGGCGCTTCGGCCACGGCCGTCACAGACCGCACCATGCGGGCGTAAGACCGATGCCTCGCCTGCGGTACTGCCTGCCGCGTTCACTGTGCACCTGGGAGAATGGGTGCCCGCACCCGACCAAGGCTCGTGGGATCAAAGCCTGCGGCATCTATTTCACCGCGCACGCGCGTTGCGTGGCACCCGAGGGAGGATCGAACGCATTGCGCTGATGTGCACTACACACTATACATAGAGCTAGCGTACGTATACGTATACGCATGGTGCACGTACGTTGGCCGAGTGTGTACACTCTGGCGTGCATGACGCTGCTGGCGAAGTGTACAGCTAATTCACGCACGGTAGCTGTGAAAGATTTGCACAGGGTCGCCCTCATTCGCAAACAGCAATTCAGTAGTATTAATTATTCTGTGTAATATTGTGTTCAAGTCCGGAGAAATTGCCATCTGTCCGACTCCAACCCGCTTCGGTTGTTCTAAGAAAAGGGAACTTGCCAGCTGAAGCAAAATTCTGTATGGTTCAAGGATCAAACCAGGGGCCTTTCTTTCTATCTAGTTTGGACGTCAGAACGCAACGAAAGCGGCTAAGGGCATGATCACTGGACTATGATGAAATTTTCTTCAGTCGCGAAGTTCGTTATTCAGAGACACATAAATGGGGCCTTATGTAAATTCTTGCGAAGGTCAAGCTATATAACAGCAAGATTTTCATTCCTGAAATGTCCTACGCTGTGCGGACCTACGCAGGGCTCATTTCGGTAATACCTTCAGCACGTGTTCAACCTTATCGAATCAAATTACGCATTTATTCGTAAGGGCGGGAACAGAGATCAGCCGATGTGGGACGCCTTTCGGTGGGCACTGTTCGGTAAGGTTTTTCACGCTCGGAAAAACACTTTCATGTAGCACGTATTGAGCAAGAGAAAGCTGTATCGGGAGTTTTTCATGTTGCTCTACAATTTGCTCATCGGAACTTTTCATCTAATTATAATATTTGAATATGTTTATTATTCATTACGACTAATCATCTAATATGGTTGAATTAACAAAAATAATAATTTGAGTATCTGCAAGCGACAGCAAACAACATTACCTTGGTTATGTCCAGCTACGTAGCATTTTCCTATCTTTAAACTTTGGCTAAATTTAGCTGGAACATCCTGTATAACATTACAGATCATAATCACATCACAAAGATGCGATCTCACTTACTGGGCAACGACAGTAAGTTCGCCTACTTGACCTCTGTATACATATACGACGAAAAGTTATTGAGGAAAAGTTAGTGTAGCAGCATTAATGCCGGTACACTAGCCAGTCAGTGACAACAGCACGAATTTAGCTTGAATTCAAGCTAAATTCGTGCTGTTATGACTGACTGGCTATCGATGACGGGCTCCTAGAGCAAGAGCGGCATGTACATCGTACATTATATACCTCCCATGAATTATGTATGACGTGAAAGGTGGCGCATGCTGCTAATCTCCGGCCAAATTCACACAGATCTTGCAAATCATATTTCCTGCATCAGGATTGGTTGAGACTTCCTCTTACGAACAATCCCAGCATAAGATATGTTTTTGTGAATACGGGCCCTCGTGTATAGCACTACCGATGGAGCGTACCCACGCATCATGCATGCATGAGGATATTGCAGAAAAGCACACCCACTCGTCTATACGATGGTATTAGCGGATCATACATTTTATATTATTCGCGACATTATAGACGGAATGTCCCCATACCTCATGCTTGCAGCCATCAAAGTGTGCAGGCGCACACGAACATATAATACTGTTACACCATAGTACTTTTCGCTTCGTATATAGAAGTGCACCCCTTGTCTTTTACAAGGCCTCTGGATGTCTGTATGGCACACCGATATGCTGCGTACGGCACACTTTAGCGGAAGTATGCATTTGCTTTACGCATGATGAAGCTTGAGCAGAGTGGGCGTATGCTGAGCCCTATTGGACAAGCGGGCGCTTGTCGCGTGCATGACATTATCTATGGCGACAACTCCCAACCTCACGCGTGACGCAATTGGCGGTGCGTTATCTCGAGCGGGATGCTATTGGCGGTCTGTGCACGCCTATCTCGCATACGACGCTCTTAGCATAAAGCACACTGGAGTATGCTATCGAAGCCAAACAGATAGTAATGACAATGAGAGCCACAGAAAGCCAAAGAGCCTGTAGGTTCCGCCCTCACCAGCTTCGAGTTGTCTTTTCTTCCAGTTTCATTCCTCTCTGACTTTATTAAGTATCATGTTTAAATTTCACCGTCACGCAAATTTGATTCTACTGCTCAATGAAGACAAGATGGTAGACGCGATACATTAAAGATATATGTTAAGTCTCCTCATGACGTCATGTGGCCTAAACAGTGTTTGCTCGGTGCTGTACTTAATGAATTATCATTAAACAAGGGTTCCACTCCAATATAAATCAACCAAATATTAAACAAGCGGCGACAGCATTTCGCTACGAAAGACAGCCGAAGAACGTGAAAATACTTTGTGACCTGTGGCGTCATAGCAAAGTACCAGTTATGGGATTCTGGCACGAAACTCAAAGAATACTATTCATAGAAATTAATTTTGAACTAGGGATAACCTCATTAGATTACATTACTTCCGAGGCTATACGTTCAACGAGGCCGTCCACAGTGTTAGGTTCAGTTCACCCCAGTACAGGGTATCGTCACTCTTGCAACATCATCACATCCTTACTCTTGCAACATCATCACATCCTCAGCATTCGTAAGTTATTTGAATTAAATGTGGCAATAATGGTTTACAAATATCTTTATTCAAATGTTCGTCCAATAATTAACAAATCACTACTTGTTAATTACCGAGCAATTCAATTTGCATCGGCGAATAACTTTTTTTCACTAAAGTTAGAACTAACAATATAAAAATGTACATGTTACTTCTCGGTGCTGTCCTACCTGAACTCCATTCCGACTAACATAAGATTGTCCCCACGTATAGATAGTTTTTAAAAGGTATTTATGTTCTTTCTTGCTTGATATGAAATGATATTTCATTGTAGTGCCATTCATTCTCCTTTCAATGGTTCATTATATCTACAGTGTATAGTTCTGTTTGACGTTATATTATCTGCTAAATTCTTTTGTTGTTGTTGTTGTTACTGTTGTTCTTGTACTAGCAGTTGTTAATAATCTTATCTTTCTGCTGCACGTGTCTTAATGTGTTTAGCTTCTTTAACACCAAGGGATGTCCCCTTACAGTTCAGAGCTTTGGTACCTTCTCCAGTATAATTTGTCACTATGTTTATAATACAAGAATGATTGAATAAAATGCTTCTGATTCTGATGCCCCTTTGGAGTCCCTTTATCACTATACGTTTGCTCTAAACTGTAAAATTATCGTCCTCGTGCTTCTATTTCTCCTGACGAATGCTGCACCGAGAAAATAGTAAAACAAAATAAGGCAAGCACTATTCAACGTCTTCTTGAATAACCACTTCCACATAGCTTTAGAATAAAGTAGGGTATCGATCTCCGGCAAAGCGGGCGATAATAGTGCTCTCCTGAATTTAACCTCAGTGTAATAACTGGTATATGGTATAGACACGAACCCTGTTGTCGTCGTTGCTTTCGTTGTTGTTATTGCTTATGTAGTTTATAATATATTGAGAAAATAAGGCTCCAAATGACCAGCAGTCCCAAACATTAAAAAAGAAGAACAGAAATAAAGACCAGAGACTAAGTAATGCACCAAAGCCTTTCTTATTCTCAAAACGTCCGCGAGAGGGGGTGACTGGCGACACTTGCTTCTTTGCGAATTGGAAAACTAGGATTTATAACGGGCATATTTAAAAATGTATTTATTAAGTGGTCACGTTCAGCTTTTTACGAGTAAAACCCTGCTCAGTCATAAATGCAACGAAAACAAAAGAAGAGCTTTTCACCGCACTCAGCAGTTCAACTAACTATACACGCGTCTACATGTGTGAAACCGCACGTGGGCTCAGTACGAAGTAAAAAAAAAAGAAGAAAAGGAAATTGAAAGAGAGAAACAAAGGGATTTCGCGCGAAATTTCTTCCTCCGGATGTGTCAGTTATTCATCCTCTAAATCTCCATCACGCAAGTGAAAACAGAGACGTAAAAGATAAATTTAAAAAGAAAACAGACAGAAATAAAAGGCGAAAACGTTACCCGCAAAGTAATAGCTGTCACCAAGCGATGACATCGCAAGCATATATACGACCTGCGCGAAACAGCTTTTCTCGCTTTCCCAGCTCAGTCGTGCCCTCGACGCGAGCGCTGACCCTCGTCATGGCGCTCGCGTGGGGACAAGGCCGGACAGGCATTTTCAATCACGGTCCGGTTCAATCTGAGGAACCACTCGTCCCGTACGAAACAAGAGGGACACCTTTTTCATCGGCGCGACACTCGGTCCGTGCGCTGCGAAGAAACGTCGCGCCATTAACGAGGCGTGACGGTGACATTTGCCGGCGAACAACGCTCCTTCCACGAAACCATGAAAAAAGAAAGGAAGAACGCTGAAAAGACGCAGTAAGAATGCTTCTGCCTCAGCTGGACAGGGGTCTTTTGACCCACGGCGAGTGTCAGATAACCAAGCCAGAAATAAGCCAAGACACACAGGTGCACCCCCTTGTGTAGCGTCCAGCGGTCACGCCGAACACCGGAACCATTCCAGGTAGCTTATGGGGTCAGTCCGTGTAAGGGGAACGACACACAGTTCGAGAGGAACAGAGCAGCAGGTTTGGCTTGGTTTAGAGACTCACGCTTGGACACACAGCGCTGTGGCAGCACTACTATGCTGTTGCGTTCTTCGGGCTGTACGTTTCAAGAATCATTAGAGAGAGAGAGAGAGAGAGAGAGGAGAGAGAGAGAGAGAGAGAGAGAGAGAGAGAGAGAGAGAGAGAGAGAGAGAGAGAGAGAGAGAGAGAGAGAGAGAGAGAGAGAGAGAGAGCGTATTGTGATGAAAGGTGGAAAGGTAAACTCGAGAAGTAATTTGGGGTCACAAAGCTTTTGGTTTATAAGTGCTCTTTGCCATTGGGCGGCCGCCTTCGTTAATAATGCGTCCACGCATAAATGATTTGCTGGCATTTGGTCTAACAAATAACTCTTGCGTAAAAACCTTTTTGCTGATACGGGCTCTAGAAAGAGGTGCTGCGTCGTCGCGCGGTCACAGACTTTCACCTAAGCACGTCGGCAGGGGTTTCAAACCCTGATGTGTAGGCGTCTGTTGAGACTTGATTATAACTATGCATTCGGTATCCGGACGGCTGTGTAGGTTACCGACGGCACGAGATAGCACCAGTCCTCGTTCGCGAAAGCTGGGGACACTCCTAAATGTGATGTTCGTTGGTTTCACCCGAGCCATACACTTTAGAAGCATGGTTGTTCGCCATGCTACTTAGGAAAGCATATATGTGTTCGCAAAAGACACGCGGAGTCCCGAGGAAAGTGTATAGTATTATAGAGGAACGCTTCACGTGTACGCGGAGTCGCGATTGGATGGCAAACTGCGTGGCACGTATAGAGAAAATGGTTGATCCGCGTAACGACTGCACCGAAAGGATTGCGCAACTACAGCATTTAACAGGAAAGAGCAGGTAAAACTACAGAGGCATGGATTGCGAAATGAACGTAAGCGGATTGGAGGCTGAGATAGCGGTTAGAAAAAGCACGCTGGTTCAAATAAAAAATCGATTGTCCACTGATGGAACCTCAACACGAATGGAGGGAGCGTAATCACAAAAAAAAAAAAAAACAGTATTTAGAGTGGACACTACGCAGGCGCCTTGCTGTGACGCATAGGTTTGTCGCGTATGTGCACGCGACATATGGTAATTACTATTATACGGAAATTTGTGAATATGTAGGGTGGACAGAGTTGTCATGATATAGGTTCGCGTGGACTTTTGGTGGTCCTTTCACCTGAAATGCTCTTTCTTAAGCTATAGGGAGAACAGTGATGAAAGCCGTCACCAGGGACGATAGCGTTGATAGCTGCCGGCATGGTACATAAAACTTGGGTTCGGTGCCAGTTCTGTGATTTGCGCCTCATCAGCTAGGAAAACAAAATTTAAACAAAACTGAAACTATTCCGCCGACGGTAAGCCGCCAAAATAGGAACACGTTACATTCAGGGCGTGACGCCATAAAAGAGCTACCGTTTAGATTAGCGTAAAAATAATTAGGGGGAAAAAGAAGAGAAAGAGAGATAAGTAAACTAATGAAGACATACATTCAGGGTGCTCCTATACAAGAACGGTGTTTATCAAAAATACACACTCCTCACTTAGCTGACCCCAAACGCACAGCTCCGAGTACGGTTGCTGTGAGGTGTACCCCTAAATTTCATACGCGAGTGAACAAGCTGCTCTCTAATTCCAGCGACTCCTGCATCGCCTGTTTTCTTCAAATTTAATACGCTGTTGACGGAAGCGCCACGCGCCGCACCGGAAAATTATTGGTTATGCCTCTTTCAGACAAGACTTTAGCACCGTGTTCCTGTTCCTGTCCGGCTGTTCATTCCTTATCGATGCTCTGCTAGTATTTCGCTTAATAAGGCGTCAATAAACGCATTGTAGAAGGCTGCGTTTCTACAGCGAAGTTGTTAGCTTATAGGTGCATGGTCAAAATTTCTCGCTTCCATCAGCAATAAAAAAAAAAAATGTGCATATATCCTTTGGAATAAGGCATACAACACACAGCTCAGGATTTATTCATTTCAATTAATAAAAGCACAAAACCAGCGTCAAAACCGCATGATGGATGATATATAAGGCGCTTGTGAACGCGAGGCACGTTCCTTCTCTCTGCATGTGTTTCACGGCAAATATTAGGGTTGCATAAGAAGGTTGCAACAGCAGCATACGAATCAGTGAGTGACGTCACCAAACTTCATATGTAAAAGAGAGACCTGCGTAGCAACTCATTCAGTTCGTTGCAAGACCGCTATCAGTAGACCACGCAAAGTTAAGGCGCCCGAAGAGCAGCGTGAATACGATGAGCGCCGAAGAGTGCAAAATCGTAATGCTCATCAACGGCGTCGTGCTAAGAATAGGCAGAACAATAAAACATTTCATATCTCCATCGACGGCATTTGAGTGGTTTTCTGACAGCTTCGCTGGCCAACCGCTTTCGCAGGGTCGGGATGGCGAGTCAATTTTTTTCTTTCTGTTAAGCGCGACTCTAGCGAGTCGATATCGTTCCCTGCTTGCGTTATGCACTCGTCCCCCGTACTAATCCACTCACACCCCCCACCACGCACTTTGTTTACTTGCGGTGTGCCCGAACGCGAAGTTAGTCCTAAGGAACGCTTGGACTTGTCTCACGGTCTTGAGAACTGCTTAACCCAGCCCGTTGATCCCCTACAGGCGCTGTAGGTCGCAACCCCTGACCGACGCGTACGACATGTCGACGACGAAACGACACCGCGCGTTCCGCTAAGACGCGAGGGAGCCTCCCTCGAGACCACGAGGAGCGGCGACGTGACGCCACGGGTCGGCCGAAGCTTGGGAGCGCCTGGCGGATCTAGCAGCTCCCTTCATTGTGCGGCGTGATTTACGGCCGCGAAAGCCGCAGTTCCCCTCGTCCTCCTCTCGGCTCTCGACGAGGGCTGACTGGAGGTCTCGCGTGCACTTTGCATAGAACGCGCCGCGTGGGCAAAGCGAAGCCGCACAGCCTGGGACGCAGCGGCGCGGTACATGACGCGGCAAAGCGAAGACGTCACCGGACGACAAAGCCCTCAAGGCCGCCCGACTTCACTCGTTTCCAAGGCGGTATGGACGAGGAGCACGCCGGTGCATGGCGCCGGAAACGGTTCAGCGGATGCGATGGACACGATTTGCGCGCGCCAGTGTTATTCGCTCTTTCCTTTTTTTTTTTTTTTTTGAGTCGTTGGCCAGGTTCACGAGTCGTCCGAGCGTTCCTGGAATCAGTTGTACGAAGAGTAGCGATGCGCGCCCGCCACTATATATCTCGCATAGGTGTAACTGGGGGACAGATTATTGAACCCGTCCTATGCCTAACGGATGTTGCGATCACAGTGCAGCCTTGCTTCCCATAAACAACGGTGGCACGCACGGCAGAAACCAAGCCTTGCTGCCTGCCCAAGCGTTGTTTTACTCGAACCGCACGCACGTAATTAGCCGCTAGATGCAGGTAACGGCATGGACGACGATACAGTAAAAAGAAAAACAAAACGTCAGGCTACACGAAACAATGGATTACGAACGACTGAAGCAAAGACATGATTTGCTACATAAAAAACAAGGCTAGTAGGTGACACACACACACACGCACACACACACGCACACACACACACACACACACACACACACACACACACACACACAAATACAAAGAAACGCGACTTTTTCACGGAACTACAGTTTATAGTCATGGTTGATTTGCCAACTTGCAAATTACACGCATGTGGTTAAGCAATGCACAGCACTTGTTTCTTGCATCCTCAGGTCTTTACAGTGTGAGAGAGAAGAGTTAGCACAGGTGCAATAGAACCCAGAGTAGACGAACATGTTTGCAAGCAAAATGAGTCGTGGGGGCAAACGTCAAGGGCAGTGGGTCCTGCTGGGACCAGCGTTCGCCGAGTTTGCCGCATGGTTTCAGAGTATTCTTGCGCACGTTCACAACACGCAGTACTCATAGACTCCTTCAGCACAGATTAAAAATGCAGCATAGCACTCGATATGCTATGGTCAACACAAGTTGAGCCCATATATTTGTTGTGGTCGGTGATGATTGTTTTACTGACATGACGGTTAGTATTTGCTTCATTTGCTGTCGTAGCTTCAGTGTCCCAGTGTTTCTTCATTGTGTTTCTGTAGCTTTCTTCCCGTTTCTTTCGCGTTATGTATGAAATTTACCACGACTGAACAGCGGAGATGCACCAGCCCTCAGCATATGAACCTTAGATTTGGCGCCAGTCTTGCGATTTGCGCGTTCAGCATACTATTTGTCCCATGTGAGATTACAACAGGAAAAAAAACCATACATATGTTCAGGAGCTGATCACAGCTTGTTGACCGAGTACCAGAATTACACGATTTTCTGCGTATTTGATATGCAAACCACGCGTCCGACCGCAGCAAGCATGCACTCTGTATTGTGAAATGTGTTACTGTATGTGCGACACAGAGCTCAGAAAAACAAACACATGGGGCTTTCAGTGTGATGTAATCCAGATTTGTATTTCTTTCATCGAGTCACACGTCACATCACGGAAATGATAACAGGAAAAAAAAAATAAGACATGGCATAATTACATCGCAATTCATAATGAGGCCAACAGAGATGCCACTAACGGTATGAACACCGGCTCTGTACATGAAGAAAAAACAGACAGACACCCGCGGTGAAAACAAGCTTGTAAAACACACTTGCAGAACTCACGAGAAAGAAATGCATCATCAGGGAGATGACTCTCGCAAAATATTTTTTTTTTTCAGTCGGACGCTTACGTATACGCTGCACAAGAAGTTCAGCTTCTGCGCCACCACAAGTATCTCGAAAAAAAAAAAAAAACATGTGACTTTAGATGTATAATACGTCTAGGTGTATAAATATATATCAGTATATAAATTTCAAAATAGGCTTGCGGCTAAGTTTATACAGCGTTCTTTTCTGTTTACGTATACTGAGCAATCACAACTGGTTGTGTGCCGCTTATGAAGCTAGAAATTTCTTTTTTCTCGCGTCTTTCCTGAATTGGCTCGAATGTGCAGTGGCGATTTGAAAAGACGGCTGTCTTCCTTTGCCTTTCTCTCACGGTTTACCCATTCTACGTATACTGGTATTACATACACGTATAATCCGCACACTTATGTGACTAACACAAAAATGCAAACAGACAAAATTGAAAAAAAAAAAATAAACACACACGCTCAAAAGAACAACTACAACGTACGTCGTTGGCTACGCCAACGATGAGAAATCGAAATGTTCGAGGTCTTTTAAGTATGTATAAACGTGAAAAACAAGCACTCAAACGCCGACTCGGAACACTGTGGCACACACAAGAAAAAAGAAAGATAATGGGGAAGCACACAGAATTTGAGGGAAAGAAAGTGATAAGGAGAGATCACTCGAACGACCGAGGAAATGGGAGCGAGCAAGTGAAAGTGCAGGCGCACCTCGTTCTAGACATCCTGCCTGGGCTTAACAGAAAACGTTCGCAACTTCATCTCAGTGAGGCGTCATGTTACCTTTCTGCAACCCCTTCACGAACTGCAACATGTTCCAGTGCATAACATCAGGGCGCTCATGATATGGCAACGAGGAAAGATTTCGGCGGCCAACTCCCATTAAAATTGGGATCTTCAGTTTTGCATCTGATGAATATATATATATATATATATATATATATATATATATATATATATATATATATATATATATATATATATATATATATATATATATATATATATATATATATATATATATATATATATATATATATATATATATGAGACCATGAGCTATAGCAGTAATCTTGAGCATTGCTTTTGCTATAAAACCCGGCTTAAGAACAGCTGACTGGAGTAATGTTTTGATGTCCTGTCGCAGCCTTCATTCCGTCTTCAAATTCATAAGGCTAGAAAGACACGCTGTCCTTGGTACTTAGAACAGATGAAGCGAAAATTCCTAGACATGCCAATATTTAGAATTCATGGACATTCTTAGCCCTTCCGATAAGGTGGCGCTTTCCCAGGGTTTCGCGCTTTGTTACATGCTATTTTCGCCTCATTCACGAAGGAAAACAAATCGCGCAGGAATTATTTAAAGCTTCTTTCAGCACGAAGATTTTCCTGGCTCATTTCTGCGTTTTAAAAGAAGGCATAAATTAATAGTACTTGCTAGTCGCCGGGCGAGAAGAAACGAATGGGCGAAGCGCATATATCAACACGAAACAAATTCAGATTCGATACGCGTGAGCGACAAGAGATGTGCACTGGAACATCTACAGGCGGAACGTGTGAAAAAATACAACTGACAATATTCCCGCATGATACAGATTCTTTCACCATTAATGTCCAGGCTCGTAGTTACAAGCACTCCTAAAAGAATTTCTGTGGGGCTTTCACGAGATATAAAGAATACAATGGAATGTTCGCGAACATACGTATAATTTTCAACTTTCCCAGATTCGCCGGCAAAGGATCAAAATCTTGGGAAGAACAGTGTACGTATAGTGGTGTACGTATGGTGTACGTATATGCTTAGAGATCGCTGGGTTGGCCACAACATAAGCGACAGAAAGCGTTCTTTGTCTCCGACGTTCCTTTCAGACTTTCTGAAGCCGCAGAAGCAGGCGATAGATGCATACCGCTAAGATCTTTGTGAAGCAATCGGCCAGACACAATTTAACGCAAAGTCTCATATTGCAAAGGAAACGGAGCTGCTTTGGGGTGTCGCAGTGTACTTTTGGCTGTAGTGAAATTAATAACAGGCAACGATGAATTAAATGTCAATTTTGCTTAGGCAAATTTCAAGTAACACAGATGAATATAGGCGACTTGCCGTAGTCGCCAGCAGTAAGAAAACCTTACAGCAAGAAGTGCGGCTTCCAAAAGAGTATATGAGATGCGCCATACAAGAATGCGAATGGCGACTAGCGCCGAATCGATTCACTGCCACCGTATAGTAAGTTACAACCTGGCCAATGCAGGTACCCTAACTGCTCATAAATTATGACACGCAAAAAAAAAAAAAAATTTGTGATTCTGCATAAGGAACTCTAGTCATAGGATCTCAACACAAGGCTGTGTATATGGTGACCACAAATGTATGAAAGCTGTTTGATGGCTTGTTTCCACAAAGTTCCTGTCACTTCTTTGTTTTCAATTTACGCGAATCAATAATGGTTAGTAACAGGAAAAGGTAAATGTAATAAAGAGCTAAAATGGTGCAAGAACCATTTGCTTAAACATAACTGTGATGATGTTATGATTAACGCTAGGATAGATCAAATAGCACACTTTACTAAAGCCAGTCAAACAAAAAAAGATCATTATACCGCTGCTTGAATCAGCCATTCTGCTTATCAAAGGAGACAAGAATACTGCGAATAAAGCCTACTTCCACTTAAGGACCAGCACATTATGGAAGAGAAATGATGCCTGCAAAAGTGAAAGAAAACAAAGCTCACCGCTTAGGGTAATAGAGTACGCCCATGAACACTTTCCCAGATTCGGGCATTCTCGTCTTGCAGCTTTGTTTACTTCTAAATGACTTAACGTTGACAAATTCGAGGAGCAGTGTCTGAGGAGCGGTGTTTGTTGATGTGCTTCAGAGTGTCCGTGTACACAAGGTGTGTCTTTGTATAGATGACGGAGCCACCGAAAAAGAACAAGTATACTACACTAGACAACACACAATGCCAGAAAAAGTACAGAGATACCTCAGAAATCAGAAAGTTCTTGAGACGCGTGCACGAAGGTGTCGCGTTTTACACGGCCACGCGAACTTTCTTTGCAAGTTTAGCAGTTAGGAATATCTACAAGGCTTGTTCCGCTTCAAGACTCTGAAAATTGACCATTTCTTAACGCTCAGAAAAAAGAAAATGATTGAACAGGGACAAGATCCTGTTTTTGTTTGCAGAGCCTGACGTGGCGCTCTGCTTCTTAGTTAAATTTCGGGGGAAAAAAAAAACTTCCTAATCCCGCGAAGCCTGATATCACGCATTTCGCAGCTTGCCACATTCAAATGAGTCTCGTCAATTTAACTTCGTCGCTTTCGGCAGGCTGATGGTAGAATAAGACTAAGATACGTTAGCATCAAGTACTTCTTGATTTCCCGTTAATCTTCTTTTCTTTTCGGTTCTAGCTGATGCAAGAGGTCTAGAACCATAGAACCTTGTTTACACGAGAGTTATTTAAATGCACAATATCTCTCTCTCTCTACACAATGCGTTTGTACAGCAGACATATGACCCAAGTGTCATCTCGGTGGGTATCGTTTGCGGAATACGCTTCCTTCAACAAGCAACGCACTCCTTCAGTCCGCGTATATTCTCAGGCGCCACAGCCAAGCCTTACAAGCTCGCTGTGGCTATACGTATATCCAAGGAAATGTGGTTCCCACTTTCAAGCACTCAAGTGTCGTTTTATGCGGGTCAAACATTATGTAAATACGCAAGTGCACAGGCAATACGCCCTCTGTACACTGTCACAATATCTCCAACGGGCACGTATGTTCGGTATTTAGTGTAGAAGATTGTTTTACGTATATCCAGAAGGTTGCATCAACACACAATGTCGCCACCGAACTCGGTGACATCACGGCGGCAGGAGTTTGCACTGCGAGTACGTATAATGACAACGACGACGTCCACGAGGACTCGCGAGAGGAAGATGCAATCTAGAGGCTATAGGAGGCTAAACCATTAGATTTCTCGAATCGAAAATCGCACAAGAAACGTTTAGCCGCATTATCCTTGGCTAACATGTTTTAGTCTCTAGATCAACAGGCTTCAGCATGCTCAATCGCTCTGGTTGATACATTTTGGTAAAGAACATATTCTAACAGCGCGATAAACTACAAAAAAAAAGAACAGGAGGACAGAGCTGCTATGACAGCGAGGAAACAAGTGCTTTGTCCTTGCGGTTCATTGTGTTCGCTCCGTAGCGCTGTTAGGGTACGGTTTTCACCGACAAACACAAATCCTTGCTGAGATAGTAAATAAAGCAATGAAGAGTTGCTGCTTGTAATCGGTTAGTTCAGAATGTGCCGCTAAAGAGCAGAATTGTTATCGACTTGTTGGTTCATTCCTACTCTTCACTGGTGCAGAATTTAAAGAAAGTAACGGCACTTTCAATGCCATCGCCTCCTACATCACTCCGTGAATGCGCTGTCCACTCGCGTGTCCTTTAACAAATAGTGGCAATAAGGTGAAAAAGAACAAAGTCTCTTTTTCATTCTACTCTCGATGCCGCTTTCAGAAATGGCGAAGACACATCAAGCTTCACAAGCGAACCTTAAGAAAGTAGAAGAGATAGAGAGAGAGAAAAAAAAAATAAACACTAGCATTCAGTCTTTTAGCAAGAAAAAAAGATAAATTCTTCCTGCAAAAAACTGGCCGGGAATGAAACATCCTAAATCCTGTGATCGCGTGTCACCCTTGACACTATACAACCGAAGAGATCAGAGAGTCACAACACAGTCTCAGAGCATCCGCGAGTTGCCACACGTTGGTGTCGCCGGGCGGACGGCACCGTCTCGCCCTTCGCTCCGCGTGGATGGCCTCTGCTCGTTCTGTGCACGTTGCTCTGGTTGTCCACTCGTGAAGCTTCGAAACACACGCACACACACACGCAGCCAAACAGGTGCACGTCGACAAACACATCATGTGAAACTAAGTTATAGGGTGAAGAAAAAAAAATAAAGATTAAGAACAAAGGGGGGGGGGGAGCGGGGGTGTTCTTGGCGTGGTTGCACAAATGTTCCACATTGGTGAATGTTCCGCAACTACACAACGTTGCGGAAGAGTCCGTGAAAGTCTTGCGAGGGAAGAGGATGGTCGCTTCCGAAGTTTAGAAGCGGCGCTCGTCCTCCGAGGATGCCAGCAGCGTGACGTCACGGTCCACACCGATGCCAACGTACTGGCGTTTGGACGCATCAAATGTAACGCGCACCACCGTTCAAAGAAAAAAAAAAAAGAATAACCGCGCACGAGAAAGGAAAGAAGTGAACAACACCGTCTAAACCTTTTCGCTGCGGCAACGACACTTTCAGCGCTCCTTAGTTTCTTTTTTTTTTTCTTTTTTTGCTGCCTCTCCCAGCTCTCCCAGAGAAGGGACAAGGGCCAGCCGATGAGCGCGCCGCTAAATTACGGACGATAACTCGCGAAAAAGAGAGCACGCGCTATATCGCCGCATTTTTGAGAGAGCGTCGACAAATACCCGTGCCGGCGCGGTGGCCAGCAGGCACGGGCACGCACTCACACAAGTGCCCGTGCCGCGCGACATGTGTGTGCGCACTGCTGGCCTGGCGGCGCATTGCGTGCACGCGCGAGCCTGTGTAATACAGTAATACGTATATGGAGAACCAGTGGATGGAGGGGGAGGGGGGGGGAGGCGATCGCAGCCAAGGGGGCTTTCGCGAGGAGCGCGTTCGCCCAGCTGCCACCGCCGCGGTGGGAGTGTAGTGGAGTAGTAGTAGTAGTAGTAGTAGTACGGGGCCGCCTGTCTACAAAGGGGTTGTGTCTCGTTCCTCCCTCCAGGAATATAGCGGCCCGGAGAGACCGTGGCGAGACCGGTCGGATCTTACGTTTTGCCGGCGTCGCCTGAAGCCTGCGCAGCCGCCGCCTGCTGCGCCTTGGCTGCCTGGGCCTGGCGTTCCTGCTCGTTGAGTTCCTTGATGGCCTGGATCTCCTTCTTGAGCTTCATGCGGCGGTTCTGGAACCAGATCTTGATCTGGCGCTCGGTGAGGCAAAGTGCGTGCGCCATCTCAATCCTCCGCCGCCGTGTCAGGTAGTGGTTGGTGTGGAACTCTTTTTCCAGCTCCAAGGTCTGGTAGCGGGTGTAGGTCTGGCGGCCTCGGCGACGCAACCCACTGGCACCTGCGACGAGACAAAAGGAAGAAAGAGAAAAGACGAGGCTCTTCAGACCGGGCCACCAATACATCAGTCATTTCACCACGCACATACACAAACATACGGAGTTCCGGTGAGCAGCGCCTCTGAGTGCCCTTACATTGATCCTGTGGTCAACTTGCGCGTCATTCATGCTGCAAGGACGCTGAATAATGCACTGAGGCAAACCTGACAGACCATACAGGAAGGCTGATCAGACTAAGCACCTCCAGCGTTCCGCGGGCTAATTACGTTTATTAGGTAGCCTAGGAGCCCTCGCGTTAAAACTGAAGAAAAAATAAAGAAGAAGAAAAACAGAAACGTACACAATTCATCTTTTATTTTATTGTCTACTTAGATATACTTTATCTGGGATGAAGTACCGAAAGGCAGATTCAACTGCCTCAAGAAGGCCACCCAACCCATTCACTTTAATTAACAAAGGATTCAGCAAATGCTAGTTAAAGTGCAGTGGGAAAACGCCCTAAGATCAAAATATGAAGAAAAAAAGAACACGAACAAACAAACCAACAACAAAACACGGAAGTAGAGTTCTGTACTCTCCATTATAGAAATTTGAAGGTTTTACGTCTCAAGCTCACAATATGGCTGCAACTGAGGGCGTAGTGAGGGGCTGTGGAATAACGTTGGCTGATTGGATGTATTTAACCTGTATCCAAATATTGCTGACCAATACTGATTATCTTACCACAACTTACATTATCTGGGATCTTATACTTGACAAAGGATTGCGTCGAAGCATAATTTTCAATCGTTTAGTGAATGATTGGAAGGTCATTGTGCGTAGGAAAGACAATTCTGAACACAGAATATTGAAATATACAGATATAGTTACTGTAGCGGAGGAGTTATTTGCACCTCCTTGTTAATAAAACAAGTGCGATTGCCAACACAGAAAACTTCGACTAGCTGAGATCGCGATGGGCTACAATGAGAATCACTGGGTTCAGACGAATATTGTCGATTGGGGAGGCTCACGACTTTTTTTTTCCGCTGCGAAGATAAGAATAGCCCCCTACCTCGATGGGGTAACGGATGCTGCCCTAGAGGCCCTTGATTTTTCGAAACACAACATGTTTGCTAAATAAAGGGGCACCGAGGGGTCCGACTTGCGTTGGCCACAAATGTATGATGCTAAAAGAGAACGAAGTGAAAGAAAGCACAGGGGAAAGCTTTTACCAGGCATTTACAGTCACATCTGGAAAATAGAAAACACCAACCTCACTGACGATACCAAAAATTGTCCCTGTGCGAAAGCCTCGAATATGTTCCATGATGGTTCTCAAATCATTTCGGGCAATAAGCCTCACAAACTGCATTTCAGAAATGGAAAATGTCATTAATGAATTGAGGCAGTGATAACGTGAAGCACACCCTTGCCTCAAAACTTATCTGCGTTTCGTGGAGGCTAATGTGCAGTAGTTCCACCTCATCATAGATTTAGTGAACTTTGTAGGGGCTCAAAAGAGCAAAGCGAAATTGTAAATTAGCTACTTGTGTAGATAAAAAGCGTGCATATGGCATAGTCATATTCACGAAATCGAAAGGCTCATAACTGTTCGCTCAAAGAAAGAAAGGAAGCTATTGCACAAACGAAGAATGGGAGAAATTCTGAACACACACTGGCACAGGGAGCACCGTAATGAAACGTCCTCAGCCTTACATTCTTTAATGCAACAATGTCATTGTTATCACTGTGTCTTCCGCCAGATATCTCGTAATCAATATACGAAGGCGATATTTGCGTCTAAACATCGGCATCCTCGATTGAAGCTAGTCAACAGTCACTACAGGTTGTATTAACTGCAGGTGAGCAGTTTTCATCTTTACTCTCAAGTAAGTCTTTCCGGAAGGAAGTCAGTGGCACCGTAATTTACTATGCAGCGTTGCAAACATTTTGAGATATGCATCAGCGAGTATTCTTTAGAAATTGTCAAAAGTCATTACTACCTCGAAGTAGTACTGAATCGACGTTTGCCATGGACAAAACAGCTGGAACTAGTGGACACGAAAATTAACAATAAGAGTCGTGCTTTGCGATAGCTGACCGGCGCGCCAGTAGGGGAGCTACAGAGACACTTGGTCTTGTTCCACGTGGCCTTGGTAGGGTACAATCGGGTACACGGAGCAATTACTACAAGGCAGAGAACAAGTTACACTTGATAATGGCAAGGCGTCTTCGTGCTCGTCTTGGTGTACCGACAGCGACTCTAATACACTGTAGAGGCAAGTGAGAGCAAGAAGGGGGACTTAACTTGACTAATTACCTTTCCAATCTCACCCGATTCTCTGCTGACCTCTCAGAGTGAGTATGGTTTGTATATAGCGAAAAAAATAGACAACCAATCAAATAGAGGAAGGGTTTAATCAACATCAAATGTTTATACAAGGTCTGCGCATTTTGTTACATTTTGGCGCAGTCGTTCCAGTCTGAAATCAGTGCGCGTTGAGACGATGCTCAGAGGGATCGAGGTATGAAATGGGCACCGGCGCAGAGGCCAGGAAGTCGCCGACCCAGGCAGGTCGTTAGCATCTTCCGAGCCACCTGTCGGCGTCACCCACAAGGCAAGCCTGTCTTATAACCATTAGGTACAGCAGAAACCAGCCCACACATTTCGCTGACATGATACTTGCTCTAATACGCGGTGTAGTGAATCACTGCCGGGACAGGATTTCGCGCCGATTATGGTGCGTGAAACTTCAGATGCAATTGAAGTAGGTGTAGAAACCGACCTAACTCAGGAGTATCAATACGCACGCTCTTAGACGCGGGAACAGTCGAAGAAGTGACCCTGCGGCGCCGGACAACTTCGAAGGCGCCAGGAAAATGTCGGCTTCTTGACGCGGGGCACTGGATGGCCGCGGCAAAATTTAGAGTAGACGAGCCGGACTGTCTTTTCGCCTTCGTGAAAGGCGAAATGTCCGAGACACCGAAAATCGTAGTATCGGACAATGGGGCCAGCTTTCCGCAGCCAAGAGCTGAAAAAAATTGGCGCAAGGTTCCTTTCAGTTACAGTTTTCGACGCCATATGATTCGATAGGCAATGACGTCGTAGAAACAATAATACGTGGCTTGGACTTCTACATGAGTTTCTCGGGTGGGTGGAAAAAGCGCCTTGGAATTCTCAGTGGACACATTACAACAATTCTCATACACGAGAATGACTCATGAGAATACACGGAAGAACTTACTTACGGCTTGTATAGTTTTCAACAGATGAAAAGCAAAAGCCCCCGGCTACCAGCCGACGACGAGCTATAGGTATCACAGGACGTCTTAATCTCCATGAGAACCCCAAGACAGAGGAACAAGGCGCGAGATAGATGAAAAAGGAGCTTCGACAGTAGACACCAAAACAAGCTATTACCTGCGATCAAGCCCGGAAAGTTAGTTCTCGCCAGGAGAGGACTAAGTGGCTACAAGCGCCCACTGAGCGGCAGTCATACGGTGACCAAGACAGAAATTGAACAGGGTTGTACTAAAGACAATCTATTATGCGAGGTACCTGAGAGAATGACCGAAGCAAGCTCCGTCGGAAACGCTGTACCATACCACCTCTGGAGGGCTGGAGATAGGAGCCCCGGTGGATGTAGAGTACCGAGCAGACAACGGGCCAAGGCCAACCGGTGGGGAAAAGAGGAGGGAGAAGAGGGAGTTGTAGAAAAAAAAAATGTACGAACGCTTTATAACAATCTCCACGAAGTTTCTTGCAATTAAACCGCACACTTAAACCTTTCTCCGCACTTGGGGAATCATTTATTTTTCCCTGGGGAAAAGGAAAACACGATATAGCGTTTTCGAACGCTCCTGGTCGCACACACAGCTTCGCTGCAAATTAAACAGTATATATATATATATATATATATATATATATATATATATATATATATATATATATATATATATATATATATATATATATATATATATATATATATATATATATATATATCGATTATATGGTATTTAGGAGATGGTCGCACTTAATTCTCGCCGGCAACTCCCTCTCACATAAGCATATCATAAATAATAACAAATCATAACAATAATAGTGAAATCATAAGAGAAATTCCGGTTACATAAGTACACTAATGTCACACTATAACTGAAAGACAACTCCAAATCATAAAAACATAAAGCCCACTCACGTAAGTAGACTAATGCCACACTAAAACTGAAAGTGACCTAAGAAACACTGCAACACAAAGACCAGTCACATATGTGCACTGAAGTAAACACAAAGTCCGGTCACTTAGCTTGACTAAAATAAGGGCACATAAGAAATTACGGATTAAATTCTTATGAAGTTACAAAAAACCAGGCAATGGATGGGCCAAAGTCGGGTAAAAGAAAAACATAGAATGCGCTATCACATTTAAACACTCTACTCAATACTTTTCGAGAATATTGCTCGCTTCTAGAAATGTTTGAAGGGTCAGTAACGCTCGTCTTTGCAATGAGTATGTTGGCCAAGGACCTAACGCCTTCGCGAGGCTGAAGGGCCTGCGACATAATGCCACTAAATCAAGTGCTAAGCGTTGTCGGTGTGTGTCGTGTCACGGTCATTCTAGCAGAAGATGATGTACATCTTCATCAGCATGGCCACAAGTGCATTCCACACTATCAGCTCTTGAAATGTTATGTAGAAAGTGTTTTGCGTACGCGGCACCGAGCTGCAGACGGTAAATCAGCGTTTCGAAGGCCCTGTATTTAATATGGACGGGATTTTAAATTGAAGTGATGGGTCAATGCTATATAAATCAGAAGATTTCGAGCTTCGATCAAACCATGTCAATTTGCAACCACGGGCTGATATCTGTTGTGGTATGCGGCGCAATTCACCTTGTGTTAGAGGGAGACCATGGGCGCTATAACGTAAAAGTATTCCAAACTTTTCTATTCCAATTCTACAATCATTCCTTCGCCATTGGTCAAAAACTTTTTTGGACCACCCCCACTACACCTGTCTGTCACGCGACGTCACGAAAACCGCGATAGCTCCCCATCTGATATGGCGTGTACGCACTGATTATGGATCATTTGACCGAACAAAAGAAAAATATTTATTTCTGATTCGACGCCGTTTCGCCGTTAGCCCTCGGCTATTGGTCAAAAGTTTTCGGGCTGCATCCACTTCACCTGCCTTTCACGCGACTTCACAAAACCGCAAAAACTCACCGCGCCAAAGTGACATGTATGCGTTAAAATTGCATTATTATGCCGAACAAAACTGAATTTTCTTCTGAATAGCCGCAGGCTGCCCCGTTCCGAAAGGAATAACAGATGGCTGCCGCCGATCGCTCAGGCACTGGCTACTCGCACCTGCCGGAGAGCATGGTCTTATTTTGAGTATAATAAAGCTTCTTTCGTGACCGTGTAACGTTCTCGAGCACTTTCGGCACATTTACGACCTCATTCTGGCAACTCTTCTTTGCTGTGAATCCATTTCAGTGTCATTCTTAAGCTTCCATTCCATGCCGCCGCAATTTTCGACCAGCCACCACACGCTAAGTAAGGGGAACCGGACCAATAGCAGATCCTGGCAACGCCCTCTTCATCCGGTTATCGATTTTCAGTGCACTGGTTCTGTCCCATCGAATCCCTCTCCACTTGAGCGTGCTCCTCGCCTCTTGTCAGCCAATTAGATAAGACAAGCCGGTCAGTGTAGGCAATGTTATTCGTTTTTCAAGCAAACAAAAGTGACCTGCTACGAATGAGGAGAGCGTTTGATTGGTCTGTTCAGACAACTCTGCGGATACCGCCCGATGCTTGCGTTGGCGGTTACTCAGATTTGACGTTAGGACATTGAAATAAAAACTTCTTGGAATATTTTTACGTTATAGGGCACCATGTGGCACGTTGTTAACACGCGTTTGTTTAGCTGGATTATCTGCTGCAACAGTCCCAGGGATATTGCAGTGGCCAGGTATTCATTGGAACTTTACTGTGCGATTTTCTTAACTTTCTTTTGTGAGTTCCTTAAGTATCTCGTTAACTAACGCCATATTTTGAGAATGGCTGATGTCACTACGAAGTGAAGACAAAGTCCCTACGAGTCACAAAGGATGACCCATTGTTCTCCTTTTTGCATTGAATTTATCTAGCGTAACAAAGACACTATTGCAAAAAGCTCTGCTGTTGTTGATGACGTCGCGTGAGATAGTATAACCGTTTGTATTTGTTTCCATTCTGGAATGACAAAGACAGCTGTAGAAGGATTTGTTTGGCAAAAACCATCTGTATAAGCTTGAATATAGCCAGGGTATCGAAAGTACCTTCGGTGCAACGCCACTTGTTGTGCTGCTACCATAAACATATATCATTTGCAATAATTCCCTCAACTGAAAGTTCAATTTTTGGAGCTACAAGTCGCCATGAAGGGTAGGAGGCATCTGAGAACCGAAATTCGTGATGTGGTAGTAGATCTTCGTGCAGCTGGGTCACCGAATTGATCTTCACCCTTGCTAGTGAAACGCAAAAGTCCTGTCGACAGGTTTCAACCAGCCTCATAATAGGAACTGAAGAATGACGTGCCTCTGCAGTTACTAAGGAACTTGAGGTTGCTCGAGGGAAGTCTAAACGTACTCTAAAGCTCCTAGCTATTAATCGTTGGAGTCTCTCTTCAGGTGAAAGGGAGAGTCCATGCAGAACAGATGAAGAATATGCTATATTTTGCTTTGTAAGCGTATTATCTACTTTTAGTAAGGATGAAACAGGCCCTCCCCATGTCGTGCCTGCTAAGCGGCGAAAAATATTTATTAGTGAGTTTATTTGTTCTTCGAGGGTTTTAATGTGAGGATTCCAAGAAAGTTGCCTGTCTAGCATAACCCCCAGAAGTTTGTGCTGTTTCACAATGTCTGAAGGTTGTTCCTCAAGGCACAGCTGAAAACCCTTTAGATGCCCTCTGGTGAAAGGCAACACAGCCGTCTCACTGTAAGACAGTTCCATTCATCCTTCCTCTAAGAATCTGCAAACAATGTTTAATCCTTCCTGAAAAGTTGGTTGAACAAGGGTGGTACTTGAACCAGACGCCGAAATACAAACATCATCCGCATATATAGAGTAACGTAGTGCAGGTGGAAATCTGCGCGGTAAATCCGCCATCACACAATTATTGATAAACGGACTTAAGACACTGCCTTGTGGGATTCCTTGAATAATGTAACGAGAGCAACTTTTTCTTTCACTTGTTGCAATAAATATTCACCTGCCATTCAAGAAGTTAGATATCCAGCGTAGCGCTCTTCCAGAGACTCCCAGTTCTAGCAAGCCACACAGTAATATGAGCATGGATGACTGTGTCAAACGCCCGGTTAATGTATAAAAAACCGCTGTTGTGACATTTGCCATATCTAGTTCATGTTCAAGGTGTGTAACGATATCGAAAATTGCATCCATGACGCATCGCCGCCTTCGAAATCCTGTCATGTGATCGGGAAGTGCTTCTGTTTGCTCACACCACCATTGCAGCCTATAGTGTCAATCATTATCTCCATGACCCTGCACAAACAGCTCGCCAGACTCACAGGACGAAAATATTCAAGAGAAAGAGCTGTTTTGCCAGGCTTCAATATAGGTATCACACGCGCCGTTTTCCAAGAGTCAAGGGCATAGCCATTTTTCCACAAGTCTTTGAATAATTACGAAAGTACCAGTCGACCATTAGGTCCCATGTTTTCCAACATACCGTATGTAATGAAATCTGGACCTGCAGCAGCCTTTGTCATACAAGTTGCAAGAGCACATTTTAGCTCCATCATAGAGCATTCGTCGTCTAACTGTGCATGCTGCGACTGAAAACACGCAAGAACTTTGTTTTGCCATTTCAACCGAACATTGAAACCCAGCACTAGTAATAGACCCTCTTGTTCTAGTTATAGCTTCGCAGAATTCCTCAGCAATAACTATTTCTGAAGTATATCATTGGCTGTTGAGAGAGCACGAAATGGTTGTGTTTAAGCAACAGGGCCGCTTAATGCACGAATAACAATCCATACTCGTGGAACTGGTGTCAGGGTAGACGACGTGCTGAAAAATTCACGCTATATTTCTTCCCTAATTTTTGTAGTCGCCTCCGCATGACTGAGTGGACTTGCTGCGAATCTCTATATGCTTTTATATTTCCACTCTGCCGTCAAGCTTTTTCTGCTTTTCTTCTTACATCTCTCAAACGTTCATATTCTCCAATAACTGATCTGCACTCGTCAGCAATGGGCACTCCATTCGTACACATTTTCACTGTTTGCTGCATTTCTGATGTAAGCTTTTTTACGTCAGCTTCACAATCCGCTCGAATGGACAAGAGTTGACGAAAGAGCTGCCAGTTTGTTATATCCACGTATCTTTGATTCGCAGTACTTTTTAAACGCAGATGTGATATAAGAATTGGGAAGTGATCGCTTCCACATGTTTCTGCGTCTGTTGTCGAGCCAGCGTCGGTAACAAGACCACTAGAGCACAGTGTTACCTCTATGCAACTGGCGTAGCGATATCCCCGCATAAATGTGACAGATCCATCATACAATACTGACAGATTGCATCTTTCCGTGGCGCGTTTAACGATATTCCCACGGGCCTCACAGTGATTACTCCTCCATGTTACGTTGTGTGCGTTAAAGTCCCCACATATGATAATGTTTGATCCTGTGATGCTAGAAGTATTTACCAAAACAGTACAATATAACGTCCAGCTTTGAATAACAAGCAAGTGACGGAGAAGGAGCCGCATCCTTACTGAAAAAAGCACGCCATTACTAATCTGTACATCTGTAATAAAATAGCCATATCTGCAAGATAGTTCATGTGCTCTCAATCACTTATTGCTAAAACAAACAAACAAAGTTATGCCAGGGCAGTGTGCTAAACTTTACGCCACCAGTAAATTACACTCACAAGGCTCCGGAACTCAAATTATTGCAGAGGCCACAATAAACCCCCACATTTCGAAGTTTGCGTACACATTACCCACACCATGCCCCTTATAATCGAAAAATGTAGAATAGGTCCTTTGTTTAGTTAAGCGAGTACACCAGAAAAAACTATTACGTACCACCGCGACGCATGCAAGTATTGAAAGAACTAAGATTCAGTTATAATTTGCGACGTTTCTAACTAAGGCAGGAACGTGAAAGGTTCGCCTAGGGTTGCATTTAACATTAATATTTATTGACATAATTGGAAGTTGGTGTCTTACACAGTTGCTTTAGGACGCTTAGAGACATTGCAGATAACAGCAGTATAACACCTCTGGAACGCTTCAATAAGTAACTTTCTACAAAGGCTGTAATTATCCTAAACAGATGAAGCATTTATCCTTTTAAACATGTTGCCTACTTCGACATACCACAAACAACGTGCCTTGAATAGTTCACCGAGGAGATCAGAAAAAACCAACTAGACGCCTCGTGCACCGCATAACAATCGCGGGAAGACGAGTGTTCAGTAAATATTTTCAAAGCGCATAATTAACCTACACACTTAAACCTTACAGTACACGTTACCTAAAGAGCGGCCCAAGTTTCCTCTAAATATGAGATACCTGTATAGTTCTTAGTCCTCTTATATAGGGAAGCGGGGAACGTTTGTAGAGAGAGAGAGAGGGAGAGAGAAAAAGGCAAAGGAAAGACAGGGAGGTTAACCAGAGATTATCTCCGGTTGGCTGCCCTGTACTGAGGGAGGGGCAAGGGGATACGATAGGTGAGAGAGAGAAGGATTAAAAGAAATTAAGAAAAAAAAAACTACTCACACACGCACGTACACACAAGCTGTTTCTGTGGGCACTGTCACGCAGCCCGCAAAGGCGTTCCTAGTGTTATGCGGTATCACCGTACAATCCTGCCTCACACAGTGATGTCACAATCGGTCAGAAATTAAAAGAAATTAAGAAAAAAAAAAAACTACTCACACACGCACGTACACACAAGCTGTTTCTGTGGGCACTGTCACGCAGCCCGCAAAGGCGTTCCCAGTGTTATGCGGTATCACCGTGCAATCCTGCCTCACACAGTGAAGTCACAATCGGTCAGAAAGTCCAGTGTCTTTTAAATACCACAGCAGCGCCTTCATAGCCGATCGCGCTGATGTTCGCGTAGGCCAGTTTCCAAGGATCTTGTTTTCTGTCATTGGGCGCTTGTCCAGTTTGTCTAGGGTGGCTGAGAGGACAGCTCTTTGCGGGTTGAAACGAGAGCACTGACAAAGAAGGTGCGCGATTGTTTCATTGCACCCGCAGAAGTCACAGAGTGGGCTGTTGGACATTCCGATAAGAAAAGAGTACGCATTTGAAAATGCTACTCCAAGCCATAGACGAACTAGAAGGGTGCAGTAGCGTCATGGAAGCTCAGGCGGAATACGGAGTTGTAAATTAGGGTCCAGGGTATGAAGGCGTGCACTTGTGAAATCGGGTGAATTCTACTGAGCTAATGTCAGGTCATGTGCAAGTAAGGCAAGTTTCTTCGCTGCGTCGGCTCTCGAAAGAGGAATAGCAACGCAGTGAACGCAGTCATGGGCAGATCGAGCAGGTGCGTCTGCTCGTTCATTGCCATGTATGCCACAGTGACTAGGCAACCACTGATATATGATATCGTGTCCTTAGTCAACTATGCGATGGTGTACTTCTCTGATCTCTGCGACGAGCTGTTCATGTGATCCACGGCGCAGTACTGAGAGTTCACTCTGTACGGCTACCTTGGAATCGCAGAAGACTGACCATGCATGGGGTGGTTCCTCCTGAATGAAATGAAGAGCCGCACGCAAGGCTACCAGTTCAGCAGCTGTCGTTGATGATACATGTGACGTTTTTTAGCTGTATTTTGACAGATCTTGTTGGTATCACCACAGCAGGCAGCTGAACTTGCAGATGTGACTAAGCCATCGATGTAAACGCGTACGTGGCCACTGTGCACCTCATGTAGAAGTTCTAATGTGGCCTGCTTCAGGGCAAACGACGGCATGTTAGCCTTCCTCGTGATTCCTGGGATGGTGAGGCGTATTTCAGGTCTGTGCAGGCACCATAAAGGTGAGGATGGTCTTGCTGCAATGGCAATGAGGTACGATTGGCAACAGTTATACGACTGATAGTTGCGTGTGGCCTTTAAGCGGGTAGAGCGGCAAGATTCTGAGAAGGTAGTCGGGCAACGTGGCGAATATGCACCCTGAGAGCGTCAGTTACCAAGTACGTTGATATTGGGTGTTCTCGAGCTATGATAATCGTTGCCGCTATAGACGCACACCTCGGAAGACCGAGACACGTCCTTAGGGCTTGAGCTTGTAGTCCCTGGAGTACACGCAGGTTCGTTTTGCGGGTAGGGAGGCTGTATCTTGCGAAACCGTGGAACGAGGCGTTATAAAGCTCCAGCATTGACCGCACCGATGGGCCCCATGACTTTCCGCCGAGAAATTTGAGGAGATCTATTATTGTCATTAACCTCTTCTTTAGGTATGAAACGTGCGGGCTCCATGATAGGTCGCGGTCGATAATTACCCCTAAAAAGCGGTGTTTCCGTGCATTTGTAACTGCTTGTACTTTGACACTTACAGAGTAACGCTTCATTGCCGTCCGAGTGAAAAGGTTTTTCATATACTAACGTTTCATATACTATAACGCCTCTAAACGGGCCGAAGACGAGGGTTTAGCAATTTCAATTAAACTTCTAATTTGCACACGCATTAAACAATTTTTACGCACATCGCACATATTTGCTGAAAAAAATTAACTCTTACAGTAATCTAGCTTTTTTCAGAAATCTGTGAAAACTAGTTATGGTGCTGGCTATAGCCACTGGCTGTGGTGACTCAGCAGCTATAGAATATATATATATGGCATTGTGCTGCTGAGCTCAGAGTGACAAGTTTAATCCCAGCCGCGGCGGCCGCATTTCGATGATCGCAATAGGCAAACAACGTCCGTGTACATGGAATTAGGTTGCACGTTAAATAAACCCAGCTGGTCAAAATCAAAGTGCCGTACCCTTCTACGCGTACCTCATAATCACATCGTGGTTTCGGCAAATAAAACCCTCGGAATATAATTATAATTCCTCTCGGGGAACACGACCTCTACATAAGAGATAAGGCACTCGCCCATTTCCCGATGGACTGCGCTGAGTGAACTTGCACTCCGCCAATTTAACGAGATTAAAATACCCAGAACAAAATAGGGACACGACGGCTCGTCAACTGCTTCAGGCTTATCACTTTCTACGAAATGGTTCAGAATGCATTAGTAACGCATTTGTCAAGCTCCAAAAAGTGTGTATGAAAGTGAGTGTATCAGAAGACAGTTTGAATCACACGTGTGCGGACAATCCATCGTTGCCTCTGTGCTTGTCTGCTGATTGGCAAGTTTGTATATGCGTGCCTTCCAGAATAAAAAAAAAACTATAGTTGTAAGCGAGCAGTCGTCCCGTCATCTTCCTTGTGCGCGTCTTTTCGTATCCCTACCGACTTGTTTACTTGTGTGTTTCATCCGCAAGCTGGGAAAAATTTCATGGGAAATTACTAAGACCAGGTCTCCACATAACAAGAGTATAACTATAGCTAAAAGCTCAATATCGTGTTTTATGCACTGCTCTGAAAATGCGACAAAACATTGTTCAGCGCAAATGCACTTGACAGAAATTGCCAGAGCGACTAGGGGTCAGGGTATTTTAAATCATCTCAAGTTGGAATGTAGCTCGTCGCGCGCATTGCCGGAAATGCGACGTAGGTATAGGTGGAGGGCGCTATACACTTATATCGGAGCGGTGCGACGAGCATTTTGTCAACTGTCCAGCTAAAATAAATAAAGCGAATAGCTCACGAGCTGCCCATAATCTTAGTTGACGTTTAGAAAAAGGAAGGACTTAGAACTTAACTTTATATACACATATCCAGACGAAAAATTAAATTCGCATAGTTTTACAACATGAAACGCCAAAGGCAGTGACAGTATTCATTGTAGTATAGGCCACTGTCAGGGAACATTGACGCGAAAAGACACAGCACTAGATAAGACAAAAAGTTGGAAGGCCATTCAACCTGTACTTGAAGCCGATCAAAGACAGTGCCTTCCTGAACGAGTTGAGGGGCGAGAGCGGGGCGGACCCAGAGTGCACGGCACTTTATCGCGTCGCCCCTCGCGTGAGCGGAGTAGGAACAGCGGCGGACTGCTTAAATTTTCTTCACTGCACCACACTTCACTTATCTTCGGGATCGGTCCAGATATTCAGACTGCACATAACCGCGGGGAACGGCCCGCGTTTTAAGACTGCACGATCTCCGGGACCGGCCCACGAGAGAGGCTAGAAACACACACACGCGATACGGGAAAGCGGGGGTAACTCGTTAAGACACTGTCTTTAAACACACCAGTCGGCCTACGATGTTCTCTGCGCTCGCACCAGCTTTAATCTGACAATTGTGCACAAACTTCCACAGCGCAAGAAGTTATTTGGCGAGCGCATAACACTACACCTTTATGACAAAATTAAGGGATATCTGTTGCTGTGACAATAACTCATATGGCATACCCATCAGTACCCTCAAAACGAGAAGTAGCGTTCTATATCCGACAGCGGCAGCCACATTTCAATGAAAGTGAAATGCAAAGAAACGCTCGTGTACTTGTAGTTAGATGCACGATAACGTACTCCAGGCGGTCAAAATTAACCCAACGTTCTCCCTTACGGCGTGCCTCATAATCAGATGATCGTTTTGGCACGTCAGACCAACGAGATATTGTTTTATGTCTCTTTTTTTTTATGTACCCGAAGTGATTGCTAAAAGGATCTGTACGACTGCTTAAAAATAAATAGTAAACAGGTTGCATATATCTAGCATGTGGACATAGCGAGTGCTAGAGGGCACAGAGGGACGTATAGTGAGACGGCCGCGGAGTTCCAGCCACGGGCTCGACACTCGGCTGCCGACGGACAGCTGCGCGCGGAGGCCGTAAATCCTAATTCAAGCGCAACACAACTGCGTCGCGGGGCCAGAACCGGTGGCACTTTGTCACGGGCACTCGGGCTCGTACTTTTCGCGGCGCCGACGCACCTATTGACTCGGTAAATAGTTTATTAGCGTGTCAACGCGTTATGCCAGCTCGTCGACGTGCCCTCTTCCCGAATTTAAGAGCGAGCAACCGCGCGAGTCGGAGGCAGTGTCCCTATAGGACAGGAAATATCGCGGCGCTCTAAAACCCTTCCTCGCAGATCAAGAAAAAAAAAAAAAAAGCAGGTGTGAGAAGCACGTGCGATGTGGAGAAACGGTACGCCCGTGAGGAGGCGCTTTGTCGTTTGGGAAAGTGCACTTAAGGAAAATCTGATTGTTAGACGTAATTACCGTTTAAAGGAGACCCACGATAACACAGGTAACGAAGGAGGGAGAGAGAGGGGAGGGAGGGAGGGAGGTTAACCAGAGGCGACTTTCCAGTTTGCTGCCCTGTAATAGGGGTGGGATATGTAGGAGTTGTAAAGACGACAAAGAGCGAGTGGAAAAGAAAAAGAAAGGAAACTGGCAACAGTAAACGCGTTCCAATCACAGGCGTTCACACAGGCCGGTCGATTTCAAGAAGCGCAGTAGCGCTTGGACAGCCTTCTGAGGCGATGTTAAGTCGCGTCGATGACACAGGCGGCAACTTTAGCGCCAAATCTCGGCAATCATGTCTTAGAGCAAGTACAATCACACTAACACTTCATGTTCCCACCCACTAACATGTTCTACTGAAAAACTATTATCGGATATTTCATTAACAGGAAAAACGAGAGGACAATTCCTGCACAAAAACAGAGGAATTCGTAAGGTATGTTCGCGTACAATCACCGAAGCCAAGAAGCCAAGGCAATTTGGCGAAAAAAAGCCTTCAACAAAGTGCTTCACTCCGGCGTTTTGCTTAAGCTCTTGCTACTGAACTTGTACCTGTGTGCTTTTTCCTGGATCGGTTCACTCTTAAACGAACGCCAACAATGCGTTACAGCTAACTCACATTCATCATCCCTTTCGGCTGTATGTGTCAGGTGTCCCTCAAGGTACCGTCTTAGCTTCACTTCCTTTTTTTAATATATATTAATGCCCTCCCGCTTGACGTAATCTCTCAGATTAGACTCTTCGCCGATGACTGCGTATTGTATCGGCCAGTAAACAGTGCATCTCGCGGTCTTTCCTTACGAAACGATCGGGCTTTATTGCAACTGTGGTGCGAAAAATGATGATGATCATCATCATAATCATCATCATCACCACCACCACCATCATCATCATCAGCCTGGTTACGCCCACTGCAGGGCAAAGGCCTCTCCCATACTTCTCGAACAAACCCGGTCATGTACTAACCGGTCATGTACTGCAAGGCAATATCATCAGCGAATCGCAAGTTACTAAGGTATTCTCCATTAACTTTTATCCACAATTCTTCCCATTCCAGGTCTCTGAATACCTCCTGTAAACACGCTGTGAATAGCATTGGAGAGATCGTATCTCCCTGCCTGACGCCTTTCTTCATTGGGATTTTCTTGCTTTCTTTATGGAGGACTACGGTGGCTGTGGAGCCGCTATAGATATCTTTCAGTATTTTTACATACGGCTCGTCTACACCCTGGTTCCGTAAAATGCGTAAAATGGTTCCGTAAAAGCGAGAAATGGTAGGCTCCCTTAACGTTAACAAAAACTAGTTAATATATTTTCATGACCAGCGTAATTTTTCCACTTCTACCTATTACATCTACAATCGCCCCGGAGCCCCTTCTGACTCATATAGATATACTGGGCTTACCTTTCCCCTCATCTAACATGGGCTCATCACATCAGTGAAATAACGCAATTCGCTAATTCCTCCGCCGTAATCTCACACTTGCACCTCCTCCAGTCAAACTACTTGCTTATAGGACTTTCGTATTATCCGCCGCAGTGGCGTAGCAACTATGGTGTTGCGCTGCTAAGCACGAGGTCGTGGGATCGAATCCCGGCAGCGGCGGCCACATTTAGATGGCGGCAAAATGGAGAAGCGCCTGTCTCACGTGGATTGAGGTCATATTAAATATACCCAGGTGGCCAAAGAATAACCCCGAATCTCTTCCTACTGCGTGCCTCAAAATGAGATCGCGGTTTTGACACGTCAAACCCCAGAATTTAAATTGTTGAATTTATTAACTTTCTTAACACCAAAATTAGAGTATGCTAGTTCCTTGCTCGACTCCCACTAAGCCAACCGAACTAAAACCCTGGAATAGATTCAAGACCGCGCCACTAGATTCGTTCTTGGCAATTATTCTTGTCATGCTCTAGCATCTCGAACCTAAAACTCCAATTGGGATTCAAACATCGATGTCGCAGAAGACTTTTGTGCGCGGATCGCAGACTAAGCGACTCGTCCAGATCCTCCAGCCCGAGATCACGTCCTCCATTCCCGTGATTGCCGCATGGACCTTCCTTTTACAATTACAATGGAGGAGCTCGAGGGGGCACTACCTCTCTGCAGGCGCTCATCATCTCCGGGTCCAGATGGTATATCATACCGAGCCTTGTGCTATCGCGGAGAATCCGCACGGATAGAATTGTTGAGTCATTACAACACCTCATGGCAGGAGGGAAATGTTCCTGACTAATGGAAAGTAAGCCGCCTGGTGCCACTCATGAAGCAGGGCAAATCCCCACTATAGAGCTCACCTCCTACCGCCCAATAGCGCTGGCCAGCTGAGTAGGAAAGATAATGGAACGGATGATCCTTCGCCGCCTGGAATGGTACCTTGAACACTACAAGATTTATCCGAATTCCATGGCTGGTTTCCGACGTGACCGCTCTTCCATCGACAATGTAGTTGATCTCGTTTCATATGTCCAGCACGAAAGGTCCCGTAAGTGTTTATTTGCAGCTTTATTCTTAGATGTGAAAAGGGCATATAATAACGTATTACATGAGGTCATTCTCGACGCTCTTGTGACGGTTGGCCTAGGCGGTCGAGTCTTCTTGTGGATTGCAAGTTACCTATCCGCAAGATCATTCTATGTGTTAACTGACGATGGCCAAACTACGCGACGCTATACCAGCAGGGGCGTTCCTCAAGATGGTGCTCTCAGCCCGAAGCTCTTCAACCTCGTTCTTGTTGGGCTTGCTGAATACTTGCCAACTAGCATCAAAATTTTAATATACGCAGACGACATCTGCGTCTGGACCTCGGCAGTCACACGTCCTCAGATACGTGCGCGGCTTCAAAGAGCGGCTACTTTGACAGCGAGCTACTTGTGTAAACAAGGTATCAGCATATCGCCAGAAAAATGCGCACTAGTGGCATTTACTCACAAACCAATGACGCCTTATGTCATCTCAATAAATAGGCGGACCATTACCTATTTCAGAACCGACAGATTTCTTGGCGTAATTATCGACCGAGACTTCTGTTGGAGCCCGCACGTGGCCTACATGAAACGGCGCCTGACGGCAACTTCCCAATTGTTTAAATACTTGACACGAAAGACGTGGGGGATGTCAGAAGACGCAATGCTGAAAGTCTACAGAGCTCTCTTTCTCGGTTTTTTAAGACATAGTCTACCTGTACTGAACAACACCTGCAAGACATATTCGTGTTCTGCAGGCAGCACAAGCTCAAGCACTCAGAGTTTGCCTTGGTTTGCCCAGATGCACGTCAACAGAGGCAAACACAAACGCACATCACGGTGGAACCCCTGAGAACGCACATCAGACATTTTGCACGTGCCCCCTATCACCACCTTGCCACACTACCTTCAGACAGGCACCAAGCATCATTCTCTAAAGCTATTGTCAAGTACAACGACAAACTTCCCTCTGGCTTCAGTGTTGCATCTAAACCATCGATACCCCCTTGGTGTCTTACCAGCCCCACAGTACATCTCAGTGTACCAGGAATTGGGAAAAAGTCTGAGCTGTCGTCGCCTGTGCTGAAACAACTGTCTCTGCTTCTTCTGCACCAGAGATACGCGGACAGTGTACGTATTTATACTCATCGTTCCACAAACATTCAGTGTTCGTCCGGTGCTGCGGTTGCCCCAGCAAGTGCTATTACCATCAGTTTTAGGACTGACCACCCAACGACATCGACATCTGCGGAACTAGCTGCTCTTCGCGCTGCACTTTGCTTCGTCAATCTGGAACCACCTCGACAATGGTCTGTCTTCAGTGACTCAAAGGCAGCCCTACAATCTGTGCTATCAGCTCTGCGTCGCGGGCCATTCGAACAGCTCGTGTTCGATATTAGATGCCTACTCCATACATCACATGAGGTGCACCATCTATGGTGCACACCAAGCAGACAGACCAACCGGAGCAATCGTCAATACGACCTGCCCTCTTTGATGCATCTCTGTATGCCAACTGGACTCCGCCGAAGTGAGGCCACTCTGCTTTATCGCTTATGGCTAGGGGTCCTTCCCGAAATCTTACTCATTTCGCATCGGAATGGCCGACAACGCTCTCTGCAGTGCCTGTCTTTGCGAGGAGACGCTGGAACACATTCTGTGCGACTGTCCTGAATACAATGTTCAGAGACAGTCCCTGGCGTCCGTTCTAGCGCACCTTGACAATAGACCATTGTCAGTTGCAACTATTTTCACATATCGCCGACAGAAGACATCGCAGCTCAAGGCGACGAAGGGACTACTTCGGTTCATGAAAAAGGCTGGCTGGGACAAGCGGCCGTGACAGCGATGTCACGTACAGCGCAAGCGTGACGGACTGTAACTAACGATATGTGTGTTGTGTTACGTGCTCGCTCTCTCTCTCTCCTCCCCATCTTTCATCCCCCCTCCTCCCGCTCCCATGTGTAGGGTAGCAAACCAGTTGAGCTAAACTGGTTAACCTCCCTGCCTTTCCTTCTCCACTTTTTCCTTCCTTCCTTTTCATGCCCCATCAGCTGAAATAACCAAATCCGTCCAATGCATTGTGCCTCGCGTCACAATCACACGAACGCCGCTTGCCCTGACCGAGCTCATACAACAACGTTTCAGCCATCCTTCCCTTTATTTTTTGTGTGGTTTTTTTGTTTGGTTTTCCTTTGCGTACAGCCAAACCTAGAACAATTTTCCCGCACAAAACGCCGTGATGACCGACCACCTTCCCCTCAATGACTGCATCAATAATGACGATACCGAATGATGTATCATATTCACTGCCACTGTAATACCTACCCCGCATGTAATATCCCCGGGCCTTTGAGGTATGGATAAAAAAACACATTAAGTAAAGTAAGTAAAATTAAAGTAAGTAAAGTAAAACAAATAAAGTAAAATGAACAAACAGGTCTGTATAGTGTAACCATTCCTTTTGTTTGACTATTTTCTTTTCTTCTTCTTATCATCCTCCCCTCACGACCAACCGATTTGGTGTCAATGTATGCGGAGCGCTGCTCGGACCTACGAGGAAACGAATAAAATATATAAAAAATAAACAGAATATAATTGTTATGCCATCCTGAACATAATAATATTTAACAGAGCGGGACAAAAATAATTCACCAAAGTTCAATTTGACATTAGCTGTTAGATTTTGCGCACTGCAACTTAATTTATACCGCAAGGAGAAGTGTATGGTTTGTTAGTGGCACAGTCTCATTAGAAAGGAGATGGCAGATTTCCTAATACCATGGTCGGAAAAGTTATCGTGGTGTGCCCGTTAGGTAGAATGTGTAGCAGCATAAATGCTATACATTACATAAATAGTATTACGTCACGCTTTCGCTAACGAGAGCAACGAACGTTTGATTTATTGAGCTAGAGTACAAACGGTTATTGCAAGCAACTAACTTTCGAAGTACTGAGCTGGAATTTAAAACGGCCGATGATTGAACAGTTCTAACTGACACCACAAGGCGCGTTTCAATTATGCTTCAAGAGGTCTTAAAGAAACCATAGCAGAATCTTACACTAAATGGCACTTTAGCAAGACATTGTTGATGTTTCTTGTCAAAAAAAAAAAAAGATGAAAAGTAAATTTTTTAGCACTTACGTGGCTAATCTGAATATAGTGACAGTAACGCCAGTTAATAGCGAGGTAGGGGGCATTGGATTGGATTGGAGGCAACTTTATTTATGCCTGCAGTTGGGCGCTCGCGCGCCCCGACGAGGGCCTACGTCATCCTCGAAGTCGCCGTTACTCGGCGCGGGGCAGTTTTATGTGGTTCCTGGCCCAATTATAAAGAACTTGTCGTGATTAATTGCATGATGCCCAGCGATCTAACAGAAATACAAAAGCTTCATAGCTATGGGAACTACAAAGTGCCCTGATTCATACTTCACCTACTTGGAATAGCATATTAAACAGGTCAGATATCTCGGCCATAAATAAACAATGTCAATTAACATAAGAATAGTTAGGCCAACGAAATACCATAAAGAAAAGCATTCGATTAGCGTACCCATTCGCACCCAACTCTAAGCGTAAGCAGCACATCAACGATAATATTTGGCGTCCTGATCAGAATCATAAGAATATGAAATACGTTAATTGTGCCGCAGCTACGTCGCTACACTGAGAGGCCGACTGATCACGTGCGCCTATACGTAACGTACGCGGCTCACAGTCGCCTCAACCACAGTGAGTTGCAAAAGACTGGTGGCGAACCGGATTGAAGAGCGTGAGAAAACTTGCCCGCTAAGCTGATCTCGAGCCCAAACTGGCGCACTTCAAATTCAATAGATAGTAGTGGGGGCACGACGTTGCGTGATAAAATAAATAATAAGTGATACACAATGAACTGACCTCGTTGAAGATAACAAGTACAATTAGTTTGTGTCATGAGCGCAAGCTTTTGATGTGTCACGCGGAGTCACCTAATTTCGGACTGGGGCGGAGACATGCTTCGCTTTGCGGTTGTTATATGCTGATCGGCTTACGTTCGATGAAAGATGTTCTTCAAACCTTGAAGTTTTTGCGAATATGGGCTTAAACTTAGGCCGGCTTAGTTTCGAGCAAATGTGGCATACAGTTCTGACTTCCGGTTACACTCCAAGTTAGGCATGCAGATATAAAATTAAAGCTATCGGAGTGCGTACAAAACGAGCCGACTTTTTTTTTTCGCTGGGGCCATTCATAGCTTCAATGGCCAGTAAAGATAGCTTGTGCAACGCGATTCCGAGACTTCACTCCTGAGTCGGGAAGCTCAGAAAATATTAAAGTGGGATGGCTTTCGATTGATGTTTACGACTTCGATGTTGACGAAATCACTTACGTAAATGTGAACTGCAGTTCTCTTCAATGCGAGATTTCATATCCAGAAATACGGGCTATTCTCTGGCGAACAAGATTTCGTGGGAAAAGTCAAAGTGTGCAACCTGGAGATCGTCAGGTATAAATTTTCAAAGAGCAGGAACATTAACAACACATGATCTTCATTATAACTAACTACAAGAAAAATAAATAAACGTTCAAACCGGTCAAATGTTTCAGTTTCGACATGTCTCAGAATATGAGAAGGCTTATTTCGAAAGTTTCTTCCGGTGGCTACTATAATACGAGCGTCAATAAAAGCATATATTGGAGAAATCGAACAAAGAAAGCTCAGTAATCAAAGTAATTAAGACAGCTTAATCTATGCAGTATCAGTCTGTTTAGAAAAAGTGAATGCGATCCTCAATTTTAAAGCGATTCTGTGCGAACAAATCAAGCGTCATTTTAGCTTCAACAGATTTGATTGAAACAGATACGTACAGTCAACCACAAAAGTTTACTGACCACGGAATCTCAGAAATCGTTCAATTTCCGAGTAGCCTGTAAAAGTAGTCAGTAAAACCACACAACACAATGCTGTTCACATATACTGATAGAGGCTGTGAGTGCGAATACTAGGTTGCGTTGTGTGGCTGCGCAGATATTCAGATTTTTCTCAGATTTCGTAGTCCGTAAAATTTCGCGGTTGACTGTACAGTACGTGCGCGTGAAAATGAATTGATTCCCTGCCTCAGCAATCATAAACATTACCTTCAAATGCGGAGCCTTATACGCGAAAATTTGCGCGCGATGCAGCATTCGACGGTTTCTTTTACTAGTATGAAAGATGAATGATTGATGATTACGCTTTTTTCGGAAGCATGCGACCAGCTGTAATCGTTCAAATAATTTTGCGTCGAGTAAACATGTAATAGGTAAAAGAATGCTTGCACAGGAATATGCGTCCAAAAGCCACGACAGCAGTGCTTTTTCACTAAGAAGAAATCGAAATATGTGAGGTAAAAATATAGTTGGTGATACCCTTCTATAAGCAAGCTGTACATTTAAGGCTATACGATTTGAAAAAAAATTGCATCAGTCCTAGCAAAAGGAAGTACCAAAGAAGAAGCCCACGTTTCACGCAAGGTGATGTATTTTGGGTGTGAAAAAGTGCATGGCTGGTTGGAGTAAAAATCGCTCAGGAACAGTTCCTCGCCCTTGAGTGCTGACGGTGAGGTCTGACAAGCCCACAGGCACAATCATAGAAAGCGTTCAACTATCATTCTATCAACTTCAACTATAAACTCCACGTGATTGAGGAGATTCATTCGTTTCTAGAACGAGCAACTGGAACATATAATGTTTCCTTTTGCGATGCTTGATATTTCTATGATGAGCATTCACTTCTTCATGTGATAAGCATCACCAGTATACATACATATCTTGCACAGCACTTTCATCGAATGCGTACAAGTATGCCAGCTGAAACTGAACTATATATAATAGATTCAACGTACGGTCTTCTTATGCGTCGTGTTCAAAGCATTATTAAAGCCCATGCAATTACCAATGTCGTTCATGTGCAAACATTAATATTTGGAAAAGGCACACAGGTCATGAACTATTTGTGATAACAAGATGTTACGGCAAAGGTACCGGCGAACGAGAAACAGTTCTTGTCAACGAGATGCTTATGAATCGAGTCGCATATTTGCAATGCAATCCTCGTTATCTTCGCAAGTAATCCTCATGAATTGGCAGCGTTAGGTGCTAGAAGTAGGCGCCTCACAAGCCACGAATTCGCGAAAACATGCAAAATGCAACAACAAACGTAAGCGTGCAAAACATTTGTGGCCAACATTAGTTCTCCACTTACGAAGCATCTGAGCAGTATACTTGCGGTTCGTACGGCTTGGATTCGGAGAAGGCAAACTGCAATCTTAAAGCACTTCTCATCGCCTTCCAGCTCTTCACAACTTGCTCTCAGGCGCAGAGCTTCGGCTTGTGGGACGCAATTATTCTGAGCACCGACAGCCGTGCAGCCGCATGTCGGCGTCGTGCAAATCACAGAAGCAGCTGCATTAGGAGGAAGCGGTTCACTTCAGTAGCTCCTGTCTAAATACACAGAAACGGAGAAATTGTTTTTTTTTTGTCAGCCTTCCAGTGCGCCAAAGTTGACGAGGGTTGATGCATTAAGAAAAAAAAAAGCAAATTTATAATCTACCGACCACGGAGAGTAGATTATTAAAACGAAGCTTTATTTGCTTTTTCTCTCCCACTTTGTGGTTGCTGGCTGCTGCCGCCTTGCCAATTCTACAGCAGCTTGGGTCACTGAAAATTTCCAAAAGTGTATATGCGCCCGAATAGACAACTTGGGCCACTCGATATGTACGTCTGGGCATGTGAAAAATTCATATGTGAACATTCCTTGTCAATACCGCTCAATGGTTATGTGCCACTGGGGGAGTGTGTGTGTGTGTGAAAACTTTTATTGTAATGAGGTCCGGAGGCCCGAAAGGGTAAGCAGAACGAGAGGCAAGTAGTGAGGAAGTCAGCAACAGCAAATTGAGAAAGAAAAAAGCAGCATAAGTGAGAAAGTTGGCATCAAAAGTAGCCCAGTGTGGAAAAGAGCAGTGAAGTGAACGGTCTGGGCCCAAGAGAGAGAGAGAGAGAGAAAACAAGGATAGGAAAGGCAGGGAGGTCAACCAGAACAGCATCCGGTTTGCTACCCTACACTGGGGGTGGGGGAAAAGGGGAATAGAAAGAGGAAGAAAGGGAGAGAGTAAGCACTGAGTACGTGTGGGAGGGACATTATACACAAGGACACTATAAACGGTCTCTTAAGCCGGTGCACTTCAAGTACTGCACTAGTGCACGAATCGCTTTTCGAGCCAGTGACGGGTGTGGCCACGGTCCGAACATCTTTGACTCGGTGAACGGTCTCGTGTCCAGTTGGTGTAAAGTTGCCCGCAGAGAGAGACGTTGGACATCGCAGCGAGGTAGGGCAGGTAGGTACACAATAGGTGCTTAGGCCTATTAATTGCGCGAGGAGGGCAGAGCTATTCAGAGAAATGATGAAGGAGAAGTGAGGCGATGACATCGTAGTAAACATCGAAGAAAGCTTCGCTTGTAACCAATTCCCACATACGTGCGGGACCCGCCGAGTTCTTTATTTATATTGTATTTATTTAGGCCACTATAAAGTCTTTAGAAAAATTCTTAAAGTACTGCAAAATGAGGGAAGACCGAAGCGTCACGTTTACAGCTCTGTAACTCACCAATGAAACCATACCCCAATTCTGTAAACTACACCTGCTCAGAGAACAAAAGCGGACAAAATTTATGCATTATACTCCGCTCTGAAGTACACTACGTATTTCTGAGGAGGACTTTTGGAAAACCCTCATAAATGTTGAAAAAAAAAAGAATTCCCATAATCTGTATTGTAAGGTTGACTGCAAATAACCTTCAACATTTCTGTTACGTATTGCTTGAGAGTTCTGTGTACTAGGAAAGGCGATTGACACTTAGGTATTCGTGGCCTTTCGTCAGCCTCTTACACAGAGCTTCTTTGAATTTTCTGTTAAAAAACAAACATTCATCCATACTTACAAATCCCATTTTCACACTTCGGTCACTCTAGCAGATGCAGCTTAAAAAACTGCGATATCTGTTTTTGGTGCAGTGTTATACATTTCTAGACTTCCTTCTTTGACTTTTTTAAGCGCGTCTTCCTTTTTTTTACATATTGGTATCAATATGGCCGTAAATAAAATTCTGCTTGCAGTAGCCGGTATAATTCAAATTTCTCTCTCAAGCGCAAACAAATCATTTAAAGCAGTGACTGAAGGAAACCATTTTCTGCGTTTCACTTGCACTTGAATAGGAAAACCGGAGTCGGTGCCAAGCTATAGCTTTCCTTTAAACACGGCTATATGTTATATATGTTATATATATAAACACCGCTATATAATAATCGTGAGCAGACACATAGACGTTAACGCTCTTGCGCGTTTTCACGCGCAAGAAAGCGGTATCACCGAAAGATGCCGCACAAAGGAGGCGGAACGTTTGCGTCTGCCCGGGTCTGAGCAGACGATACACAATACGAACGTAAACCGTCGCGGAAATATACGACGCTTGTAAATCACGGAAGTAATAATTTGAATTCCAAGTGCCGAGACGGGCCTGAAGAAGCATAAAATTCACGACAGTTGTATATCATGGCAGCGCTGGCTTTCTGTCAAACATTCCTGCACGAACAAAATGCCGGATGCGACTGACCTGCCTATTTTACGTGTACATAAGGCTTCGATGAAAATATTTTTTGTACCTGTTAGTGTGGCGGTTTAAATATGTAGGAGACCTTTTGTATAGCCGGTTCCCGAGCACAATGTCTTGGTGTGAAATTTCGTACGGACAACGTATCACTGTTTTAATACTTAACTCAAGTATACTAACACGCGTGGCTGAAAAGCTATTGGTGCATTCAACGCTTTTCAGCGGTGTTCCAGTGAACATCACGACAATTACACTTCCGAGAGTGTTTTAATCAAGACGTTTCATGCAATGTTGGATGATGAAATACATGAAAAAGAGGTCGCGTCAGGCGAACGGCACTGGTTATCTTGATACACTGCTGTTTTACGAGACAAGGTGTCTTTCGATTTTGTACGCGAACTTCAGCGACTATATAGCAAACCGCCCTTCATAACAATTAAACAGAGCATACTACAGTGAAGAAGTAATAATATTTATAGCATATATGGATTCATAGGAATGTAAAATGGTTGCTTGAAGAAATTAAGCTACGAATCAAAGGAAAGAAATGGTGGACGCGTTGACAAAAGCCGTTCCTGACACTTCGGAAACCCGCTCTGTACCGATGTACCAGTCCGAGACACGGTGCAACTTATGAAGCCTCGGGAGAGAACAGTGTGATTAGAAGTGGTTCACATGCAGGCGAGCACACGGGAGAGAATCTTATAGTCAATTGACCCACATCTTCAATACGAGCTAGACCATCAGCTTACGCGACGCATCGACTCCCTTACACGTAATCACCGCCACTGCTTACACAAAGCACTTCAGGTTTCGATTAATCCTGTGTCCTCTCCAACGTGTTCGTGCGGCCATGATGACGAGGACGCATACGATCTACATCTCGACTGGCCGAAGTGCACTGCACAGGGACGGCGCCTTGAAATAGAACTCTGTTTATTCAATCGGCCTTTTTGACATGGCAAAGGTGCTAGGCCCTTGGCCATCAACGCTTCTTTCAAAACACTGGCATATGTTTAGGAATAGTGACCTCATGTGTGTAGTTGAGAGTCTCATTCGTGCACTTGTAGTTGCGTCTCAATCGTGTGTCTGAAACAAATTTGTGTACCTCGGACGGAGAGGGACTTGAAACTTTTTGAAGCGGATTTCCACCTTGAGTATTGAATTGTCGATACAATTCTTTGCTTTATTTGTTTATTACCTATTGCAAGAGTTTATGTTTCTTTATTTTATGCCTCAATAATCACCAAGTGAAAAGGACTACATGTCCGCAGTGAACGGCGGCAACTACATCATTCATTTTTGCCTAAATAAATAAACTTAAAAAATGTTGGGCATGCCGCCCTGCAGCCAGCACTCATGAAACCTTTGTGCTTCTTCTAAAGAATACTAGACGAAACAATCAGGAATAGAGAGCCAGGTTTTATGATACTGTTACTATAAACAACAAATGATTGATCCACAGACGAAAGAGCATTCAGCACAAGGGCAGTTTTGCCATTTAAGCAAGCAAAATGTGCAGTAATGAAAGAGAGCGACCTGACATAACAATTTGACATTGGAAACATTACAGTTGTTTCTTTCACAAAATTTCACGCACTCACATAATATGATTTCGACAGATACAAAACACGTCACATTCCCCTGCAAGAAATAACGCTAAGTTTGCATTATTTACTTAAAATTCCATGTTGAGAGGACAGATTTGATTTGCAACGTGATTTTACCATATATGCAGAGCCTTAATGTGCCACTGTGATTGTGACACTGAAATATTTGAAAAATGTCATGCCATGGTCGCAGCAGCCAATTAGTGTACCTCGTCAGCCCGCAACGCAAATCAAAGTTATGCACACGACAGCTTGCTTGCATTGGCTGTCTGCTCATTGCAACAGTATGCTTTCCATTTGCGGAGAATAATTCAAGCGGGAACCTATACAGGAATGAGAGAAACGAGAGACGTGTCATCGCATTTCCCACTATACTCATCAGAACGCATCAGGAAATAGCCAAGATGCCTCACACGGCCGCTCGAGCGGCCGAGTACAACAAATCAGTAACTAAGGGCTTTCCCGAAATGATTAACTGCATAAAATGCACATTAAGGCACCTTTAAAGCAGAGACACAACTTGAGCCAACAGGTTTAAAATGTATCTGGTTCTGCATCTTTTGAGCGTCGCTTCTCACTTTAAGCAGCCGATCGCCGGCTACTCAAGCAAGAGTTTTTAGCTGATGCTTTTCTTTCTTCCAGATCAAACTGACCGGGTGACAAGAACGGAAAGAAGGAGTTGCGGATCGATATTTACCTACAAAGCCTAGTGACGTCGAAAGGGTGCCACGCAGGGTCGCCATTGAGGAGCGTCGCCAGTGAAAGCAGCATTGCACAAGAACACGCGCACACACCTTCGACCAAGCCCGCAGAGCGTCCGACCTTGCCCGAACACTGAGCTGACAATGGCGTCGCGCGCGAACCTCGCGGAAGTTCGAACCCCTCCCCCTTTTACCGTTTTATTACTGTGTTTGCGCTTGTTTCCGCTTCTTTACTTTCTCTCCGTTTCTTGCTTCCGCTTTCGCAGCCCAGGTCTTGAAAGATTCCTGCGAGGAGGATACCAGGCATGAACCCGGACGACTCTCGTCTGCTCTCGACTCGGCTCGGCTATAGGCTCGGAATCGACTTGGCTCCTGTCAAGCTGTCGCGCCAGCGGCGATGGAATCAGCACCGCTGGACGGAGAGTCCAGCTAGAGGACAGTCACATTGGGTGCGTGAAAAATCGTTTCGCTCTTCCACATCCTCCTCAGCGCTTGACAACTGATGCTGTGCGCACGCAAAACATCCTCTCCCAACATATATATATGTTTTGTTTTGTTTTCTTTTTGTCCGTGTGGGCTCAAAAGAGAGAAAGAGCGAAGGAAAGAGCGAGAGAGTGGTTGCGAGAGATTTGCTTTCTCTCTTTTATCTGGAGGCGCTTTCGCGGCAGAAAGCGGCAATTACCGAGCATGGGAGCGCGCACTCAAGGCGGGGAAATATTTCATCGCGACGACGTTTCCACGAAGTCGGTGTCCTCTGATCTGTGGCCGCAGAAAGGATATCGACTGGGATTTATGGCCTTGCGCAGTTGTAAGTTAGGCCTCCTCCGTAGGAGAGGAGGAAAGCTGCGACTCCAAAGGCGGAATCACGCGAAGTCGGACAAAAAGATGTTCCGAGGTGGTTGTCTTTTGGCGCAGGAAGCGAAGGCAGCGCAGAAGACCCGCGGTGAAGGAGAAATAGACGAGAAACGCCGCCAGCATAGACAATGGCGCCAATGGCAGCTTTGGAAGCGAGCGTTTCAAGGGTGAACGTAAAAGCGAACGCCCAATAGGAGAGGCCGCAGAGGAATGCTGCGTGCTCGCCATTGGTTGCCGGGCGCTGCGTGACGATGGATACACTTAGGCGGTGTTACTTTGGCGAGATAACGTGCGGAGAAAATCTGCCGAGCAAAACGACCATGCCTATCCAGCGTTCCTTCTTTTTTTCTTTATTTATTTTGCTGTGTATGTGTGTATGTGGCGGGAGGGGGAGGGGGATGTTAATTGCACGCTTTATAAACAACCACCTTTGGGACCAAGTCTTGAGATGCCACGCGTTAGACGTTGTTAACGGAGAACACGGAAGCACTATTAATTGTCGTGTCCAAGAAGCAAACGTCGAAAAGTAGTGCTATTTTGAACACCGCATGCGTGCGATGAGAATACTGTCTCATTGTTTCATGGTTAGAAAAATGTATGTATAAGTGAGAGAGACTAAGAACAAACATATATTTTACGCGCGAGCAAATACAAGCTGTTCGTTTATTCACTGTACAAGGTGTGTTAACTAAGTGTTTGCCATTGTCGTGACCGGAAGTCCTTTACTGTCGGCTAAAGGTAAATACGGTTGGGTAATGTGATACATATGTTCTTAGTTCAGCAAACTATGCTCTTGATATTTCCTTTTCTTTTTCTGCGAGGTATATGCGTTGAGGCACGTGGATATTTCCCTAATTGTATAACGTTGCTAATGCCATACTGTCTACTAACACGAAATGTTATAAATGCTCGTTCAGCCGGCTTTTAAACAAAATTATTATTGTAATATACCAACGAATGAATACTGTGGAATTGCAAAGGTGCAAAATTTGCCTTCGAGTCGATTCATATACATATAACATCAACATCTGATAAGACTATTCGTGACGATTGAATTCGCTTCTGATATCCATGACACGGGACGTATTGCATTTAATAGCACGTAATATTCATACCCTAATCACATGCCAGAGCGGAACATTTTTCCACTATGTGGAAGCGATCGTTAGCGCCACCAGCATTTGAATTCATTACGCCTTCAAATGCTTCGAAAGGAGTACTGAAAAGGTACAATAACTGAAAACCACAAAAAATATAAAATTTTCAAGGTTCACGCAATGTCGAGGACGTTATATATATATATAGTGTATATATGATTTCACTAGTAAAATCGGGCCCCTCTGTTTCCTCTCTTCTCGCTGTATATATATAATACTAAATACGCTCCTCTTATTTATGTTGGGCCGCAAACTGTATCAATTTTACAAGATTGGGGTCCCGATGCTTTCGGACACTTACCAGGGCTTACGAATGGATCCAAGTTCATCCATTCTAAAGCAGCCTCACCCAAAGCACTTGTACACGTGCGTATACCAACACATACGTTATTTTTTAGAGTGATTGTCTCTGGATGGGGAGCGAAAATGCGCATGTGCATTATATAGAGAGAACATTCGTTCGGTTTGAGGGAGTGGTAGTTAGAGGCGAGAGTGCTAAATTTCCCCTTCAATCCCGAATTATGATGCACTGTCAATAAATCTCTCAAAATGGTTTAATTTTGTTCCGATGCCCTGTAGACTAAATTTAGCAAAAGGAGAACAGGGTAAAAGCGGAAGCCAAAGTTTCGACAAGTGGACTTGTCTTTTTTCGACGCCTTGAAAAAGACGAGTCCACTTTGTCGAAACGTTGGCTGCGGCTTTTAGCTTGTTGTCGTTTCGCTCGTCGATCTTGAATTTCCATCTTCCGCCACCCCCGCGTTTTCCCCTGTAGGCGACATTGAAAGAAAGTCAAGATGGTAGGATGATCCTCTGCGCATCTTCTATTGAGCCCTTGTGATTGGTTAGTAATGAAAATTCGATTTATTGCACAGTCAGCCAAGTCGCATGTGATTTATTTATTTTTAGTGTCGCTACGGTGGAGCAATAGCCGGCAGCAACTGCAAGGCTAATCCCACCAGTAGCCTACAACAACTCAACTCAACTCAACTCAAGTCGCGCCTATTCTCACAAAGAGACTTGAATCGCCGGATCAAACCACACGCTCAGTTGCTGGTTGCTGGCATTGCGAGGGAAACTATTCGTTCACAATTGATGACGGAACTTGGTACGTCAAACATGGTTTAGCGAAGAGGTCGTGTGACGTTGGGTAAGCAGAGCATTCAATTGAACTGCAGTTCAATGCCCATGGGTGTCTATTTGCCACTACCTGGCATAACTGACAAAAATAAATGAATGACATGAATGTGTACACCGTACCTGAAGGGGACACCTGGACTGACGTTTGCACCACCACCTTACGATATTCATAACTCATTCCAAGTTATTGTTTCAAAGAACCTGCCGCTAAGTTCTGTGCTCATTCTAAAGTATACTTTTGTTGTATTAGTAGGTAATATTAAAGTCTCTACTGCTGTACACTATATACCGTAAAATCTTGGGGGCAGCCGACCTGTCATGCTGCTGTACGTAGCAGCTTTTATGCGGCTGTTCCTCCCTTTTGATGAGAGAAAAACACCGCTTGACTTAACTTACCGGGTACTGCACAATTACGGCAGATTAATAATCAATCACATTATTTTATTCGTGATGTGCGAAGAGCGTATGAATATTTAGCAAAACACGTTGTTGTGCATTGTATTTAAGAAAGAACCAGCCAAAAAAGGACGCACACAGGAAACATACAAGAAGACAGGAAAGAGGCAGGACAGCCTCTTTCCTGTTTTCTTGTGTTTTATGCGTGCGTATTTTTTTTTTTTGCCGGCTTTTTCTTAAATAGTATGAATGTCGTGTAGCTAAATAGAGGGCCTACCGAAGCAGGCATTTCGATGGGGGCGAAATGCGAAAGCACCATCGTACTCAGATTTAGGTGCACGTTAAAGAACTTCAGGTGGTCTAAATTTCCGCAGTCCTCCACTACGGCGTGCCTCATAATCAGAAAGTGGTTTTGACACATAAAACCCCATAATTTTTTAACCAAAGCAGAGCCCTTACGATGGCGCAGTTTAATAAAGCAAACAGTTTTAATCCTAATCGCTTAAAAGAAAGAATGCGTGGCACAAAGATAAAAAATAAACAACACTATGCATAGCACTACGGAGTTCTTGCGAAGCTATGAGACAGTGCTGCTAACTGCGACGGTGATGTCTTGCTTCGACACTTAGTGTTCAGGTCCAGAAATGCATTGTCGCCGTTTAAACGAGACCCGCGTAGCTGTTGCCGCCAAAACTATAGATGCGTAAGGACCTTCAAGAACCGCAATGCGTCGTGTATAGTATTTAACCACTGACTTTGTGTGTCTATGCACCCAATTCCTTCGCATGCTGTAATGCGCACCTTCATCACTTTTTTTTTAAATTTTACCATCTACGTGCTTGCAGCAAAATGTTGAGTCAGACTAGTAGCATGCGGCAACCTGTACGGCACCGGACAAAACAAATTCGGTGCGAACCTAATCTCTTACGTGCTACGGAAAACCAGAAGCGTCGTTGTCATTGCCTAAACAGGTACAGGAGGCGTATTTGGTCTTATTTACAGGCGTGATTGCTTGCAGTGGATGATCAAAAGAGATGAGAAGAGAAGCAAGTCAAAAAGTTTCACTTGGCGCAAAATAAAAAAGAACACTATCATAGTCCGGTTATCCCCCAGGTTACAAATAAAGTAAGAATTCAGGAGCAAGGCTATCTGTCAGTCATAGTATATCATGGTGATGCTCAAGTGGTTTTCGGATATAAAGCAAGAAAGCTGAGTGAGTCTTTCTATTTTCACAAATCCCGACTATATATACTTCTTACATTTTCAGTTTGCAGTTATACGCTCAATGTACGTACAAGAACTTCAGATAACAACATGACATGACCTGCCTCGGACGAATAGATGACGCTTGCTTTAATGAAGACATTCATGGGAAGGTACATTAACGTTCAATCACATTCGAAGTCACTGCGCGAATGGTTGAAGGAGACCAAGAACAAGTACAAGGATAAAGAAAAAAAAATAAAGTGGAAACTGTACAGACCTATAATTCCGATTAGGAACAACTTACTTCACAGAAGGATGCACTAAATCGACATGTTGAAAAATATCGAAAGAACTTAGGCTGTTGGCAATTCCATAATCCATTACTTGTGCTGGCAACACTGACCAAGAATGGCTACGACATCCAGGGTCACGGCGGCTGGTTCGCTTGGTCCTGTGCTCAAGTTTTTCGTCAGTGGCGTCGAATCGAAGTGTTCCATCGAAGCCGACAGGGTCCTTGCTGCCGATCACCTAATTTTGATCGGCCTCAAGGATTTCAGCGACAATACCGCGGAAATAGCTGTGCTGTGCGTGCAAGCGTCTGGCCTGCCTAGCGAGCCGCCTCACATTTATTTAAAGTCACATAGCCTTTTAAACAAAGAGGGTAAAAAAGAGAAGTGTTCGTGTGTAGCGGGGCCTCTCCGAAAGGTGCAAGCACTCGTCAGCGTCATTTCTTCACTGCTACATTTACGATACTGCAGTGCTTTCAACCTTTATAGGAACCTCGGCAGTGCGACTCGTGTTGCAATGTATCATATAGCATCTCACATTATACAGGCAGTAACGTCGGCCGTACTTTCAGAAGCTAAATACGAATATTCTGCACCGAGGCTAAAAACTGCAACGTTACCTGATCGGTGTGTCTCGGGATAAAAACGAACGAGAGTTCCGTTTGTGGGTCGGGGTGTACCTTCTCTTATAGTTAGCTGATCCATGTGATAAGGTCGTCTACGTTTGACGACTGGCACTTATTTGTGCTCGCAGTAAGCAGGGTTCGAGGTGGGACCGGCGCTTGGGAACGCAGCAGACAGCCACCGCCCGTACAAATTTGCAAACCCCGGTAAAACGCGACAAGTGAATAACAACCAACCGGACCAAGTTGCGTTTCTTTCAACAGATTTACGAAATTTACTGAGGGTTTTCTATTTAGCGGAGTCACTTGTATTAGTGCGAATGCATGACTTGTAAACGAAGTGAACCAGTTGAAATGGAATTTAGCCGTGTGCACAGTGTCAGAAAGCAAACTATAGCGGAGCTGTACCTATATAGGTACAATGCTCCAAAGCTGGAACGAGTGCTCTTTGCAGTTGCTTCTAAATTTATTGCCAGTTAATAAACTGAAAACTCACCGCGTTGAATGAGAAAACAGCATCTTTTGCTCACATTGCTAAACATTACATTGCTAAACGAATACTTGAGATGAGAACGATATGTCGCCTCGTGGCATAACATATGCCTGATCAACTTCTGACCTTCCGAGCTAGTTATCGTTCCTGCTATATACCGTGATTGCGGACAAAAGTACATTAGCGAGAATATTCCAGCCGCTTAAAGCATTAGTGACACTAATGCTGGGGCCGAAAACTAAACAAAACCAAATGAAGCTTAAGCGTACATCATCTACTACAGTGCCTGCCTAAGAAAGTACACTCCACAATTTAAAACGCCGGCAAGATGTTTACTACATAAGTAAAGCAATGATCTACTCGCGGGGAAGAAAGATGTCGTCCCGAGTGAAGTGCTTCGAACAAACCAGCGCAGTGTGTGTGTGCACATGTGTGAACAAACCAGCACAACAAACCGCTTTCCAATGCGCAAGTTTCTTATCCATGTCGCTATCCGATGTGCGTCGTCTGCTTATCTTGCGAAACGATGAACCATACATTGCCGTCTTTCCACCGCGGCGACGCGCCCATAATGGTGCCCAACAAACGTCTTTCGACATCGGTCTTTTTTGTTTCTTTCGATCTTGTTCGCGGCGGAACGATTTGAGAACTACGAGGCATACAGCGGATTCCGTGACAGGAGACCCTCTTTCGCTTCAAGCCTGAACCTGGACCGGCTGGCTCTCCGTGCGGCCGATAGGTGGCGACGGATTACTTCGAGTCGCAAATAGGGCAACAAATAGAGCCTCATCTCAGGGGTAATAACAACTGCGTGTTCTTTAGCGCTTCTTTGGACAACGCGCAAAAGAGACAGACATGAACATGCTCACGCTAGTCGAGCTCTTGATTCTAGCCCGTAGTTATGCATGAGCTCACCATCTAAGTTACGCGCGACAACATGCCGATGTGCCCCAAACCCTTGACTGCAGCGCAAGAAACCCGGGAGCAACGAACGAAAGAGCTGAAACGTAGGCAAATCAAGAATAAAACAATGACGAAAAAAGAAAAAAAGAAATGCCGAAGAGAAAGGCACACATGAGAAAGACTCGCGCTGTCGCGCGGTTTCTTAAGTCCCAATTTACATTGCAGGACGATTCAACGGTATAGGTATGCCCATGGCCATATATATGCAAGTGCGCCGGCACGTTGACGCGCGCATGCTGCACGTATATGATTTGCATACATGAAAACAGCGAGCCCGGCTGTCACCTACAGTGGTTATACACGGCGCAAAGCGCTAAACGGGTGGCGGCCGCCAGCGCGAGGCCGACATGCAAAGGAAACGAACTTTCTGGAGGCGAAACAAACTCAAATCTTTATCCTGTTTCTTCCATTTGCATGTTTTCTTTGTTCGCCGGAAGGGCTTCTCGAACTAAAATTTTGTCCGCTGTATACGACTCGAGATCGCGTAGGGCAATGTACGCAGCACCGGGTACGGCGGCGGACCAACGACGTAAAGAAAGAAAACGAAGTCCATGAAGAACCGTCATCAGGCGATGTCGGCTCTAGACAACGGCCTCGCACAGGGCCTATTTCCATTCGGAAGCAGAATATTCGCGAACCACATGCGCACAGGGCACACCTCGCGGTCGGCGCCCCTGCAAGCAGCAAAAAAAAATACACAACGGAAGCTATAGAAAGGGTTTTTCCACCCACTGGGCTGTTGCGATAATATATCAGCGTATTATACCGGGTATCTGCATGCGAACGCACGGAGTTTGAATGGCTCGGGCCGCCTTATCTGCAATTTCGGTGCGGAAAGAGATAAAGGGACCGGCGCGTATCTTCCCGGCCCCGCGCGACAGCTACGTCGCTACGGTACATAGCGTCACCAACGCAGCGCGAAGTGCGGTTTCGCGTCGTCGCCTTGGGCGACCACATATGCAGAAATCGGCGTCGCGTATGCGCGCGCGCGCGCGCGCGGAGCCCCGAGGCATCTTGCGTGCACTGCGGCTTTTCAACCGCGGGTTCTCTCCCTCGTCGTCAGCAGAGAGTCTCGCGGAAATGCCAGCGCTGTATGCGCGAACGCGGCCGATTCAAGAAACGACAATTGCTGCCGCGTCTATATACGCTCTCTGCCGTGACATAACGGGCGGGCACGCTCGGGAATACGACGACGACGACGACGACTGCCACGGTGCGCGTATCGGTACATTAAGAGAACGTTGTCGCTTCGTGGGGGCATTCCACGTGGAGTATTAGATTTTTGTTGGGGCTGAAAATGGCGGTCTTTGTTCCCCCTTTTTTTCTTTTGCGCTGTGTGTCGCCAATGCGGACGCTGCCACGAGAGGCAGGAAACTTAGGCGCACGCCCATACGAATGCCGCGAGGCATGTTTTGAGCGCGGCATCGTCATGTGCCCGAACGCAGAGTACCGGCACCAACGGCCTCGATAGCCCCGCTCTGCTGCGCGCTGTATGGTAGTGGAGAACGTCCTACAGCCGCTTCTCTATAATATGCCTCGTGGAATGAGATAGAGTAAAATAACAGCTTTCGCATTGGTGCGCACGTTCATGCGGCCGTGGCGACAGGTGGCCGTTCATATTAAGGCTCTTGAAAGTGCGACGTCCTCGGCAGGCGTTGGCAGACCAATGAAAGCACGCGCTTCATAGCACGGAAGGTATATACAAATGCGTGGGGTGCATCGTTTCAGTCGAGAATGTCTGGTGAAAGGATGGAAAAAGGATGTACCATCTAACGCAGATGGCCGACGTTTGTTTCACATTTCAACAACCCCTATAGATTGCCGTAAAACAGTGCGCTCCGGTTATTTATTAACGACAGCGCCTTTTCCTATATACACACACATAGCGATGCTACCTACGGAAATGCCTTCTGAAGTACTGCTACACGATGTGCTTTAAACGGTCTGTAAATTGCGAGCGCGTAAAATATATGGTAGATAACTGCAAGCCTGTGAGCTAAAAAAAACAGCGAAAGACCATCATACTTGAGCTGTACCGAATTCCCCACTGTACCCCGCCGTACCAAATTCTGGCGCCAAATTCTACGTGCGGCGAACGCTGCGACCCTACAACGGCACTTTACGATGCACGCTGTTATAAGAAAGCCAATAGTAACTACTTCATTTAGTCAAGCGTTTTATCTGACACTTACTTTAAACTGAAAATGTAGTAGCAAGAGAGACCGATAATATATGTCGACGTTCAGTTATTGATTTATTTATTCGATGTATACCTCACAGGCTCCAGTGTTGGATAACTGCGCGACGGGTATATTGAGCATGGATACATATAAAAGCGTTTGTCGTGAGCGGGTTAGTACACCCGACCACGTCGTCCGTCATGCTATGTAATTTTATGTGATGGTTACATTAACGTGGTATGGATGCAAAGTATCATTTCTTGTGATGCTAGGTTAACAGAGCTTAACTATTTTCTTGAACACGTAATTGTAAACAATAGTTTGACAAATACGGCACACAACATTTTATACTTGTGCGAAACGCGTGTGTGCTAACAGTTTGAGCTCACGCCTTTTGAGATGACAACAAAGTTCACAGCTTAGTACATGCTAGTTGTTTCTACAAACTGGATCCTTGATTCTGCGACTATAGCTTGCCGATTTATTTACTTTGACTAACCTTATACAACTCTTGGTAGCACATCATTAACAATCTAGCAAAATATGCGCGAGTAAGTTGCTGACGTAATGCTAATAACTATTCCTGTTTTTGCTGAGAGTGCAGTGTGCTACGCACGCTTGAGTTTCAATGACGTTTTCAGTAAACTGCGAGGAGGTAAAAGGCTAAAGCTCTAACTAGCGTCGTACTCCGGAAGCATGTTACCGCGTTTGTTCCTGTAATAAGACGCATAAGACACATGTACAATAGAGGTATTACAATGCCATTTAAATTATGGGGCCTTACGTGCCAGAACCACTTTCTGATTATGAGGCACGCCGTATTGGAGGACTTCGGAAATTTCGACCACCTGGTGTTCTTTAACGTGCACCTAAATCTAAGTACACGGGTGTTTTCGCATGCCGTGGCCATGATTCGATCCCGCGACCTCGTGCTCAGCAACCCAACACCATAGCCACTGAGCAACCACGTCGGGTCTCTTACAATGCCATGTCGGAGAATAAAATTATGAGGAGTTAAAGTACGTTTCGTGAAATGTGGTCGGAAGACGAAAATAAGTAATGCACTCCAGCATGTACCGAGTGCATCATGTATTAAACCGCTGGTGCATGATGAAAAAAAAAAAAGAAACACAGCAAGGAAAGAAAGAAATAAAGAAAGAAACAAGGAAAACGAAAGCAATTCAAATAAATTAACACGACAGTAAAATTTAAAAGGGATGACACGATCACATGAACACTTTTCTTGTACGTCACCACCACCACGATGAGCAATGTTATCTACGAAACCAATATTTTCACTTCCAAAAACTTGCATTTTTGTCGACAGTATACGCATTCTGCGAACGACACACATTGACGTTAACAGCATCGATGTATTTGACAAAAGGGCGTCGTTGTTTCTCGGGGCAGGCCCTAGGTGACCCGGTTTAACGTCATTATACGTGACTGCAACTGCCCCAAAGTTGATCTTAACATTCACTTCAGCTTTCAGTCAGCTCGTAAACTGAAAATGTCGTCGCGAGCTATCAGTTCGAATATCAGGATTACCTATAGTGGCAATGAATGCTGCTGTTTGGTCTAAATGGGTCATTAACCGGTAATTCAGTGCATTTCGCAAGCATTTTCTCACCAGAATATTGGTGAAATTACGTCCCTACTGTAAATATTATATAAGGAAGGAAATAATTCCTCTGAAATCAAGCAAAGAATTAACTTTTCGTTATTGCCAGTACAGGGCGTGTAATTAAAATCACTATTTAAATGAGGTGCGCACAGTAAGGGGCAACAACCTATGGATGAAAGAGCAATTTTGCAAATACAATGGACTTGAATGCGCCGGTACCTTCTTTGTATGCTGCCCAGTAATTCTACGTGTTTTCATGTTTCCCGTCCCATCTTGTGTGTTTGATCAGCGTTGCTCACTAATTCTGCGCCATTTTAGCGAACAGATTACGAAAAACGAAACGTATGAAGTTACTGGCCTCCATATCAAGCGCGTTGTCGCGCACGTCACAATACGTATAGAAGTAAATATACCTGTGAGATGTGCAAGATTGTTCAAGGGTGGTCCTCCGACGGCATTAATTAAATAGTCGCATATTCGTAAACACTGGAAACTAATCGATTTGCATCGGAGATGCAGTATCTTGCATAGTTGTATAACGGCACGCCATACGGGGCAAACAGCGAACTGAGCAAAATATCGACACGTAAACAGAACTTTCAACCACAGCACTCGCGACTACTGGAAAACGAGACGCGTCAACTAAATCTGTGCCTTCGAAACGCATACTATGGGAAAAAGGGGGAAAAGAGAACTTAAGAGCGCAACCATTGTTTGCAGGATTGACAATACTCTGACACTGCGCATTAATACCTCTTTACGTGGGCGTCATCTGTAAACGATTCCCCGAGTTCCTGTCAAGATAGGAGGTACTAGGGTCATTGAGACAGTCCTCTACGATAACGAAACTGTTCCTGCGATATTACTGCGTGCCTTTCCGGTACTATACCTATACCAACATGCTATCTGCTTGATATTATGTTAGTCGTCACTGAGAATTTTAGCATATGTGCGGCAAAACATAGCAATTGCTTAGAAGTCCTAATCGGCAGCAACAGCCCAGAGCCTAGACTGCAGCCGTAGCCAAGAAATTTAGTCCAATCTATGCCGTTAAGTTTGATCTTTGTCTTTGTAAGTACTCGTTATTCCAGTTAGAAGAGACGTCAGTTTCTAGCCTTCTTAAAGCATTTTCACGTTTGCGCCGTCCATGACAGCCTCATAATCGGTGAAGGACGCATCACTTGGGATTCTTTTTTTTATCCTACGCTGCAGCATGACTTCCACCACAAGACCACGTTGAAATTTACTTACCCTATTCATTTGGTACGCGTCGACAGGTCCTATGCTCGGCACTTCAGCTGGACTGCAACGTTTTTATATCTTGTGGCTTTCGTTTTCTTGGAAACCGTGTTTGTCTCTTCCCACAGTGTCCGTAATCATTATTTGAGAGACGATCGCATCAGAATGATATTCGGCTGCCTTGGTCTCAAAACGCGACAATAAAACACTTTCCGTTTGTACAAGAAAATGGGTTTTTCGCTCACGCTACAGCCACGTTCCCTGATTTGGTACTTCGACTTCAGGTCAACGTCACCAATGTCACACATGATTCCAAGTTCTACATTATTGTGTGGTCCCCTGCTGAGCACTGGTTTGTTTAAAAAAAAACCTGCCCTTTGTGGAATTATCCATAAGAATTCTCGCGTTATATAGCCTTAGTAATGTTCAAACAAGTTCTCTGAAGGAAAACTATTCTTTTTTCGATACTACCTGGCCTGCAGCATTAAGACCACACTTACGAAAAAAAAATATTCGGAGATATATATGGAATATATACAATTACCTTCAAGAATTCTCCGCAATATGGCGTATAAAAACGCCACTTTAGGTAGGGCGGAACTATTCCAAGAATTATCAAATCTCAGGAAAAGTACAATTTCCTACCCTTTCCGATATCAACCACCATACTACGTTCCCTTCTCGCGAACCCATTATGGGAAAGAAAAACTTGACTACGCTCTAGCAACTACACTAAATGAGCCAGACCGGAAAGATGTGGACGTTCCGGCCCTTACTAACAAAACCTTATTTGACCTGTTTGTTTGACTGTATTGAAACTGCTTATGCTTCTAATTGTTCTTGTAATCGTCATTTGTGATGGGAATGTCTGATCGTTTCTTTATTTGCTGATATGTTTATATAATTGAATCCAGATAACAAGTCGTCCTGTCACTGCTGCTGTACGGGTGGCTAGAGCTTAGTCAAGCTGCACAGATGCAGCTTTTTTCTCTGGCCCCCTATTTTCGCAGTAACAATGTATTGCCTGCGGCGAAAATAAAAGTTGATTGATTGATTGATTGATTGATTGATTGATTGATTGATTGATTGATTAATTGATTGATTGATTGATTGATTGATTGATTGATTGATTGATTGATTGATTGATTGATTGATTGATTGATTGATTGATTGAAGAACACTGTCTGGATTTTACTATATACGTCGATCTACTTAAGCAATTCTGGCCTTCTTGCAAACGCAAATATGCAACACCAGCCTCGTTTGACCATAACCTCAGCACCGAGGCACACCCGCACGTAAGCAGACTTTCCAGGCACGTCCCACAGTAGTCACGTAAATGCAAGATGAATATTCTGTCACCAGTAGTTTGTACGAGCTGAAATTTTACGAATTATGCTACGGTAGAAGAAACTCCTCGCACTGCTCATGCTACGCATTCTACGCAGCCCCAGGACATCGTTTATGTAGCCACATATTGATCGTTTTTCCTGGCCATACATCCCACACGAAAGTGACAAAAACATGTATCTTATGAATTATAAAATCCCAGAAGGCTTTGAACAATGGCAAGTATCAAATATGATGTTGTCGAAACTTTGGGAAGCAATCTTGGTTAAGGTACTGTTAAGGGAATTTTGCTGCATGACAGCCATACACCAAACCAGAACTAACTCGGCAGTGAAGTGAGGAAAGTTTTCAGAGCAGAAAGGTATGACTTATATACCTGCCATGTTGCGACGAGGACAAGCATTATCCGCTAAGAAACAGTGCACACTCATCAGATATATCAGATAGATCAGTATAAGCTTTAAAAAAAGTCCATACGCTTTACCCGTGCACGTTCATTTGTTTCAGCATCAACTATAGGCGCACAGCAATAAGCAGCACTATTCAGCAGTATTCACGTGAAGAAGAGTGTAACACTGTTACGTACTGACAGCCTATACCATAGAGAGAAACATGCCCTATGTCTAAAACAACATAAACCCTTCGGTCTCGATTTATAGTAGACTGTCAATAAATGTGTCAAAATTACATAATATCCTTTCCGAAATGTTGCAAGGTACATAACATACAGGTAACATAAAGCCGGAGATGCGCAACGGTTCTTCATACCTCGTAAATCAGGGGTAATTAAATCTTGATCTAGTGCGCGTTTAGTCTTGTGCTTTTCTATAAGAACACTTGAATCATCAGTTCAAAGCACACGCGCTGGTTAATTATTGGCTGTAGGCAATACGACGAAGGGAAATTTATTCCTTCATCATCGGTGGCGGAGGACGCGAAGCCGATCATCCCGTCAAACACGGCAGCGCCTTCAGTTAAAGTGATCGAGTGTAACAATATGCTGCTTACTGAAGTGCAATGCAGTCACATTGTTCAAGCAGATGGTTCATTAAGTAGTGTCCAAAACATGGCGCCTGTGACGTGGTTGTGCAATTTCTTCCGGCACAAACAGTTCACGAAAGCATCGCCTTCCAGATCTGTTTTCTCTTTCTCCGAGGAAGCCGTTGCTGGACACTGGATTTGGGCACCACCATTTCTGCCCGAAGCTCAACGTCTGGTGTTTTCTTCCCTTTCCACTGCTGCACAGAACTGGCTAAAATAACACAGCGCACACGAATGTGCTTACCGTAGCTGAAAGGAGATAAACAAAAAGCTATATATTCAAATTAAATGATGGGATTTCACGTGCGAAAAACCCCGATCTGATTGTCAGCCACGTCGTATAGTGGGAGACTACGGATGAATTTTGACCACGTGTGGCTTTTCTATTTCTTCTTTTTTTTTTATCGTGCACCTAAGTCTAAGCGCGTGCGTGTAAGATCATTTTGTTTTGTACTTCGAACCCGTCAAAATGGTGCTTCCGCGGCCGGTGTCAAACCCACGACCTTGAGTTTTGCAGCACAAAGCCACTGCCACTAAGCCAGCGCTCGCTCGCGCAAAGTTGCCTCGTTGGGCTAACATTTGTTACGATGCTGCGCAGAACAAAACACGCTGAAACTTTTCGCTCGTAGAGTAGCACAAAGCCACTGCCACTAAGCCAGCGTTCGCTCGCGCAAGTTTGCCTCGTTGGGCTAACATTTGTTACGATGCTACGCAGAACAAAACACGCTGAAACTTTTCGCTCGTAGTAAAATAATTCACACCCTAAAAAGTGAAAAAGGGCGTAAATGTGTCTATAACTCACACCCTTAGGGTGTCTGTTATATAGATAACACCCTAAAGGTGTGAGTTATAGACACATTTATACGCTTTTTCACTTTTTAGGGTGTAAATTATTTTACAGTGTATGCAAAGTCCTGTGATTCGCCGAGTACAATCGAGATCCGAGGCCTCTCAGCGTTCGCGCGTTCCCCTAAATGGCAGCGAGAGGATGAAAAACAGAAAGTGCTAAAGCTGATGCACTAGCACAGATCCTCGTGCGCCAAGTTATACTCGTCTAGAGCGTCGTATGCCCCCTCACCTATATTCAACATATCTTACGCTTGGATTTCGCTTTGCAATCGCAAAGCAGAAAGCAAAATGGGACACTGTAAAGAAATGATATATTGTAAGACAACTGTTTGATCGCGTACGATGTGTATTAGACGTAAGCTAAATAATGTTCGCGCAAGAAATCCGCGGCGTGAGCCCAACCCTTGTAACGACGAGCCTAAATGGTAGTACGATAAGGAACAACGGAATAACGAAACGTTATGTGTAGCTAAAAGAAATATATATATATATATATATATATATTATGGAGTTTTACGTGCCACAAACACTTTCTGATTATGAGGCACGCCTTAGGCGGAACTCCATAATAATTTGGACCACCTGGGGTTCTTTAACGCGCACCTATATCTAAGTACACGGGTGTTTTCGCATTT